>NW_010413683.1:16797-20549 GCF_000710305.1 Buceros rhinoceros silvestris
TCCTGCTGTACAGTTAAAAAAAAAGGTAGCTGAAACACATCTCATTCAAACAGCAGCAGCAGCATTAAATCACACAATAGTAACAGGAATGATGGTACTGCTTTCTGAAATGGAAATTCTTAAACACACCGTCGAATTGACCTGTTGATCCATAACTTACAGCACGTATTTCAGAGGGCATTTGCACAGTGCTACATTTCTCAGAGTTTTGTTTGGTGTTGGTTTCCTTAGTGAAAAAAATAGATTTACATACAAAGTGCAGCAGATAGTAAAAGAAGATATATGCCTGTAGGACAGAAGCGGGTCTCCTGACAGTGAACAAAATTTTATTACGTTACTGTTTTCTGAGGACTGGAGTGCATTCCAGCTTAGCAGAGCTCCTACCTCAGATTTGTTCTTGTCTGCTATACATGAAATATCATATAACTTCACTGTTATCAATGGGATTATTTATTTACACAGCATATACTCCATTGCCTCACGTCCTTTTAGAAACACTTCCTGGAAATGCAGAGCTATGGTTGTTGTCAAATTCTTTTTCTTCTTTTTTTTTCATTTAAAAATGGAAAAAAAAAAAAAAGTGCCACACAACTCAGCAAGAGGTTAAAAAAATATCCAGGGCCATTCACAAGTCTCTTTTTCATATCAAGGGCTTCTTTTTCCCAAAGAATCGAATGATCAGCAACATTTTAGTTACACTGCCGATAAAAATAGAAGTAGTAATCAGTAAAAAACATTCCAGCAAAATAAGGATCTGTTGAGCAGTCTACCAAACCCTGCAGAAGAAATAGAAAGAAGATTCATGTAGGATCTTCTCTCAGTTCAAATGCTATTTGTCTTTTGCTGTGTTGCCATTTGAAAAGGCTTACCGGTGCAGCTACACGGAAATGGTACGCGCTGTCATACAATTTAGTTACAGGGAGAGGCCAAATATGCTGACGTCCCTAGATGATAAATGAGAGAGAGAGAGATTAGATAACCCTTTTTCACAGCAACTTGGAAAGAAGGTTAGGCTCTGGGAACATTTCTTGACTATAGCTATCGAGTCTTGTAGCATAATTACTTTGCACTGCATTTGTCAGAATATTTAAAGACAAAGTGCTGACTTTAAACCCTGCAAATGTGGGTTTGCTTTGATCAGCTCTGCCCAGGAACTGACAGACATCTGGCTCCCAGCAACTCCCAGCAGGTTTTGAATAACTAAACTCTCTCTCTAGTTTTCCAGGCAAATCACACAATAAATAGGGGCTGTTCATAACGCGCCAGATGGCCCACGACCTTTACGGTGTAATAGTGGCTGGTTTTGAAACAGCAACTTTAGTAGTCCACAGAAGACAGTGGAAGTTCCTCTATATATTCTAAAGATATGAGTAGCATCTTCACTCAGTATTTCAAAACCAGACACAGGCAAGATTTCATGCTATGTACAAATGAAATAATATATTTTGTATCTGAAATGCTTATGCTACATTGAATAAAATAAAATTAAATCCTCAGTTCTTTTTAACCTAATGATTCATGGTAACTTTCATTTCATCAGTTTCTAGTGTCTCAATTGCTTCATCTTTCCCTCCCCCTTCACTTTCTGACACATTCTCTCTGAGGGATATGATATGCTTACATAATACACATGTGAGTCCGCCGAGTCCAAATGATTGCTGTCCTGCCCTTTGGTAGGGAATAAACCTTCCAGTCCCTAGGAAAATCCTCTTGGAAAAAAAACCTCCTCAACTAGGCAGCATTTCTCTTCTGAGTCACAGCAAACCTGAATGCTCACTGCTGCTGGAGGCTAGGTAGCTTTAGTCTTTGATGTAGGTTTCAGGTTGACACAGGAAATCTCTTTGACCAGTTTTGGCAGTAAGCTTCAAGGTTATTTCTGCATTGCAAAACTCTCTGGGTCTGACTTCACTTCGATTCTGCTGGAATTACAGCAGACAGGTCAAAACTTTGACAATTTTGGCTTTCTGATAGTTTTGCAGTAGTTGCAGAGAAGCCTGTAACTTTTTGCAAAGACATTTCAAATATTGATCAGAAAGTCAGTTTAAGGGCGGGGGATTCCCAATTGCTCTGATTTGACAAACCCCCCAAAAAGTAATTTGAAATTAATTATGAACATACCACATATGGCACTATATATCAGAAATCTAAAGACTCTGGAATGACTTCCAACTTCAGGAGGTTTCTCCTCCCTGAACAACATGTTCAGAAATGCTATTACCCTTGCTTCTGCCTACTGTTTTAGCCAGAATAAACATTTCCAAGCAATGTGGACAAATCAAGGCTAGGGAATTTGAAGGGAGTTTAAGGCCTTCATCAATTTACTGGAGATGATCAAAAGTTTGCAAGATCCAATCTCTAAACTTTTTTTACTGGGAGAAGCTAACATGTTTTAACAGCTTTTATTCCCATCAAGGCAATCAGAGAATGACATGTAAACAACTCTTGCTTTTATAATGAAGAAATTTCCCTAGAGAGATTTACTGGTAAACCCCTGTTCATATAGACATAAAGGGGAATACTACCATTGTTTCCAGTGAATTCAAGACTTAAAAACTGGAATTCACTACCCATAACACAATAATGGAAAGAGTAGAGTAGATGAGAGTTTGGAAGACTGTCTCCTAAAGCCCTGGGTGAAAAATACTCTTATTTCTTAAGAATCTCTGGAGATATATAGAGTTATATATATAGATAGGTTGAAGTAGAATCAAAACTGTCCTTGCAGATAGTCACTAGATACGATTTTTATAAAATTCAGCAGAAAACTGACTACTTCAGAAGGGTTGTATCTCACTATGGTCATGTGAAAACCAGCTATGACTGGCAGACCTAAAGTATCATTTGGATTTCTACTTAATCAAGATCAGAATTTTGCAGCCATTAATTTTGTAAGACAGGTTCTAATGGACCGTTTCTTTTTTGGAAGTGCCCATAAGTACACTACTAACAAGACCAAGGAGACTAGCCAGCATGAGCTGCCTTACTTTCCACCCTCTGCAGCTGAAAATCTTCATGGTTTCTTTTATCTCTTTATTCATTCCTTACTATCAGTGGCGTAAAAGGCTATTCAGCAGAGTAAGTTTTTTTCACCTTCCATATACCCTTCAACTCCAGAATGTTTCCACACAATGTTTGAATCAAGAGCGTCATTCAAGGGATAGCAGCATCTTAATTATGAGACTAATGCTTTTGTGAAAAGCAAACAGAGCTAATAGAAGAGAATGACACCCTCAAGAGCAAGGGCAAGTTAAAGCTAATCATGAATTATTTCAGCACTGTATGACCTTAACTGCAGAAACTATCAGAAAAATGAATACTTTTTTCCTACATAAAGCTCAATTTTATTTTACATTTTGCACAGTACCGATACTGTGAGAGATGAAAAAAGAGCCATGTGCTGGGCAGTATGTAAAAATGATGCCCACAAGCCAGACTACTGCTGCAAAAATCTTACCTGTGTGGTTTCTAGGAAATCCTTCCTACTGTTTTGGCTTGAAGAATGACGAGAACAATGATTTCCAAACGTGACTTTGCAGAGAAATATAATTAATGGTTCTGTGGTGCTTCAAGAAAAAGAAAAAGATAAGGATTTAAATAGGAGAATCATATATATATATAAATACAAAAATACACACAAAGCAAAAGAATACAAAGAACTGAATTGTGGAGAAATAAAGCAGAGGAGCTTACTTCACTGATGGATATGAAGGAGATAAACCTAAGCCACCAACCTCTAATCTCGTCCCATTCAT
>NW_010413683.1:20634-50063 GCF_000710305.1 Buceros rhinoceros silvestris
GCTAATGGAGGATCTTTTGTGTTTGAAAACCTGGGTGACCTTTACAGTAGTTAAGATAAATCTAGAAATGTAAACTAAACTTCCTCAAACCTCAAACATATTCATACAAGAAGCTATTATGTATGATTTTTTTATACAAATTAATGGTCATGACATGCTTGAGTTACATGGCTTACATCATGCATAGGCATAATATAGCAGTGATAGATACCTGAGCATCTAAACACAACATCACTTTTATGGATAAGTGATAAATAATAATAAGCCTTAAAACAGGACCTATATGAATAACTCCCATTTGTCACTGCACACATGCAAATATATCATTAAAAATAAGTAAAAATTTCCCAGACTTTGTCTCAGAAATAATGGTAAACAGAATTTCATTCAGAATTCTTCAACAGCAACGACCTCATGGTTATATCTTCTCCAAACTATCCCTAGAGAGAGTTTCCAGCACTTCCTAGCTTACCAGATGGCTTTTCTGAAATGAGTATAAACAAACAAAAATGTCTTGGAGATCCAAAGAACTCAGATATGGCAATGGTTAGCAGAAAAAATGAAAGCAGAAGGTGGGGAGAAGGTGACATGAATAATTACAGTTTATGCTGTGGGAAACAATGAAGCACCCCCCAATGAAACGTGCATTCACAACATTAACAAGGTATTATAAGAAATATCAATTTTAAAGCATATAATCCATATATGGCAGATTCACTGTCCTTCATGGGTTATTAGTAGTGTGTCTTGGTATCATTTGATTTTATTCAGCAGGCATAAAGGTTTTCCAAATTTTTGAAGTATTTACAGCATATTACAGTCTTTGGACACAGCAGCAATCCAAATATGTTTGGGCCTCATAAAGTGTTTTGATGCTTTTTAATTTTTGTGAAAGTATATAGAAAATGTATATATCGAAAATCCCACTCCCTCAAACCACAAATCAATATCCAAAATAAGTACAGTAACTGCTTCAGTGAAATTCTGAGTATGATGTATTAATCCCTGCATGGGAGGGCTGTATTATTAAATTATAATGACATACACTTAAAAGTCAAGTTTTCAGCAGCTGTAGAAAACAAACAGGCACTCCAGGAGTACTGTTATATTTCTTCTTATCTGAAAAAGGCAGATGTTTACAAGGATAACATTCAGGATCTAAAGACTGGACCTAACGACCACCCATAACTTCACAGAGCCCAGTCCCTTTCTCAGAGAGACTGCAGTCATGAAGTGTCATCAAGCAGAGTGTTTGGCAGCTGTTCTGGCTATCGCTGGCCTTTCTCGGAGAAGAGCCTCAAGAGGAAGGACTTGTTACTTCTGGAAGAACATAATGGAGCTAGGCTTTTATTGGAGAAGAAAATATCTGCTGAGAGGAATATGTCACTGCCTATTCCTTCTGTAGGTCAATTTTATGCATTAGCAAAGGTTCCCACACAAGAATTCTCCCTGCAAAGGGTTTGGCCCTGTAAAGGGCTTGGCACAACAGGACAAAATAAGGTGTTCTCTGCAGTTATGTATGTTCCTACAAAATTTCTCTACACCAATAAAAAAATCAAATCCCTAGGCCAAAGGCCTCAATCCTGCTAATGTATGCTCACATGATTAGACTGAACCTTAAGACTACTGGATTTTAATATCTGCATCAATGGGTGAAATTGTGATTGACCTGAGAGCAGATTTGGGCCTATGCTACTGCAAAGCATCTACCCAAAGGTCAACATTAAGAACACAGTTGTGCACAGATTTGTCCCACTCCTCTGAATAGGGACAGATTTGTGTCACAGCAGAAACTGGGCAAGAATTACTATCCAAAAAATGAACCACTGTCTTATATATGCATTATCTTTGGTTGTACTTACTTAATTTCCAGTGAGATTTCTACCTCCGTTGGTGTGTATTTGTTAACAGGAATAACAAAGCTGTAATTCCCGGTCCTGGAAAAGGTGGCATTACTACACATTGGATCTCGAGATAGACAGTATTTTTTCAAAAACATGGAAACTGCATTTAAATTTAAAAAGGAAAAAATATGAAAAGATAGAAAAAACCTCCTGCATGCTAGAGGAAACAACTGTGAGAAGGAGGCAGCCAAGAAGCCATACCACATTAATGGTATTTTATTCCACCATAATAAAGCATAATAAACCAATTTACATACCTGCACTGTAGACTTTTACTACAATAGCGACTGTCAATGCTTTGCTGAGTTTCCAAAATCTGCATGGAACTGACTGTTGTATCAAACCCTAAAAATATTAAGAATAACATTTTATTTTTCATTATTTCAGAAATCTTAGATAAGAGCATAATAAAATTGCAGTTACTACAGTGGCATCTACTCCCTTGCTTGCCACTAAGGAGCTGTTGCAGGTCTAAATTAGCACTCAGTAAAAAGCCTCTGGCTGATTACCTTCATTCTGTCATTACAGGGGAGATAAGACCCTTGTTCGATTTACAAGGACAAGTCTGATCTCCTTCTATGACAAAGTGACCTGCTTAGGGAGTGAGGGAAAGGCTGTGCCTGTTGTCTGCCTGGACTGTAGTAAAGCCTTTGACACCATTTCTCACAGCATTATGGAGAAACTGGCTGCTCATGGCTTGGACGGGTGTAATCTTTGCTGGGTAAAAACTGGCTGTGTGGCCAGGCCCAAAGAGTGGTGGTGAACAGAGTCAAATCCAGGTGATGGCCAGTCACAAGTGGTGTTCCCCTGGGCTCAGCTCTGTTTAATATCTTTATCAATGATCTGGACGAGGGGATTAAGCCTGCAGACGACACCAAGTTGGGAAGGAGCGTTGATCTGTTTGAGGGTCAGGAGGCTCTACAGAGGGATCTGAACAGACTGGATCAATGGGCTGAGGCCAACGGTGTAAGGTTCAACAAGACCAAGTGCTGGGTCCTGTGCTTGGGTCACAACAACCCCATGCAACACTACAGGCTTGGGGAAGAGTGGCTGGAAAGATGCCCGCAAATATCCATATGGATGCTTAAGTGACAGAGGGAAATTGAGCACGTTCATCTCAAAGAACTAGCACGGAACATTTCCCTATGACACAGCACCTCATTACAACATGTATCACGGTAATGCCACAGAGGGCTTTTTCTGAGGTGTGTAGTCATGTAAAAAAAAAAAATCAGAAGGGTAATTATTTTTCCCAGATCACCCTTTCACAGAAAAGAAACAATATTTTCAGTCCAGACTGGCTCTGACAGCAGTGAGCAGTCACTAAAAGAGGAGCCCTGAAATCAAGCCAAAAGTCTGGGATCAAAGAACTTCATTTCTTCTCCACTGATGTAGGTAATGTCAGGATCCTAAGGTAGAGACGGCCCCTTTCAGCAGCTGACATTTTTAATCCGTTAGGTCAATTAAGCCAAGCCCCAAACACTACCTTTACACTGTATCATGCATTTCCTGCACAGAAATACCTTAATACTTAATAGTCATATCCTTGAGCATTTTGCTCTGTGAGGGTTAGCAGTGTTGTGCACCTTACAAGATTTTATCCACTGTCACGGAATATGTCACTTGTCATTTTATTGCAATTGAAGCCAAGTCTCTAGAAAGAGCAGCCAGAATGTCTATAAAAATCTAATGAAGATGTAAGAATAAATCGGAATGAGAATAAAATTCTAGTGAATCACAGGTATTTCATAGATTCCTAAGTGCAAATTCTCCATAATGACCAGTTATAAATGAAACTTCTCTAAATTCCAGTAGCAGAATTCCGAGCCTGAAGGTAGCTCTTCAAAGTTACACAAGTATACAAATCAACAGTTTCTAAAAAAAAATATGGGACTTACAGTCACTTCCAACATCAAGTCTTTTGTTCAGTTTTTTGACTGGATCTCTTTCAGGTAACACGTCACTTTTGTTTCCTGTGAAAGGATGTATATACAAACATCCCCAGGTTAGCCTTGCACCGTTGTAACAGCAAAATATGAATATTGAACAAAAATATGAACACCAGATGTTTTGTTAAATATCACTTGGATAAAGGCAATAACCACAAGAGAAACCTTCCAAATGCAAAGCACTTCTGTTCAAAAGAAGATATATACAGTCAAAAGAATGTGGATAAGAAGAAACAAGTATTTTATATTCTACAGGATATCTAAAACATTTCAAAAAACAGCCTAACAGAAAAGACTTCATTCCACACACAAAGACCCTAAACGGAAGTCAACATCCAGTCACGCGCTTCAGCACAAATCTGATCATAAAGCCACATCTTTCTTATTAGTGAGAAAATGGCATTAGTAAGAATAGGCATCTGTCACGCAAACTCAGACCGGGAGAATAACTGAGCTTTTTGAATGTGAAATGTAAGACACTGAGGCCTGACCCAAGCGAGACACAGTACTTCAGAGAAGGATGAGTCACCAAATTAAAGAAACTCTAAAACATGATCACCATGTTCACTGACGTTAACACCGTAATTTCAAACATCGAACTAGGCTGGGAAATATAAGCTGATGACTTTTTATTAGTATTATTCTATTAATTTTCTCAGCACTTCTCTAGAAAAGTGAACTTTAAAACCTCTTTTGAATAATCATCAGATAGTATAACCTGGGGAAGGCAAAAGGCCCTTCAAGCCCATGGGAAATGTTTTAAAGTTATTCCTGTAATTTTACACTAATTGGCAGCCAAGAATCTTCTCCAGAGACATATTGCCAATAAACTGGCACTGAGAAAAGTTGATCTTGCCTAAACTACCAAGCTTCATTAAATACCATTTCATCTGTGAAAAAAAAAACCAAACAACCCAAAATCATGTATTTTCAGAATACCGAAATTCTCCATTCTCACATTCTTCAAAGGAAATGGACTGATTTCAAAATTACTGTTTAGAACGGAAGTCACTGTTTCATTATATAAAAAAATTGTTTTACAGAAGGAAGGATCAAAATAGATTATTTCACCGAGATCAAAACAAGACAGCTGGATTGACTTCACTGTTTTCTTATTCTTTCCAGATTTGGGGTTTCATTTCAGTATTGGGAAATAAGAAAATCCAGACTTTAAAATCATCTTTATACATGTACTGTAGGTCTTGAGGCAGATCTAAAAAAAGGCTATTCATCCTCTCACTCTTCCTTTTAATTTATAAACTAGTTGTCACATCTTCCTTTCACTTTCTTCTTTTTTCTCTTCATAGGCTAGATACGTTAGCAATGCATTAAATGTTCCCCGCCATTTTGCATTTTCATGAACAGAGAACTATTCTGTAGGAAAACCTATAACCCCTCATAAAGGTAGAGGATTATTTACTGAAAGAAAGGTGTTCTCTCTGTAGATAAAATACTTCAGCCGTGCAAGTGTTGGCAGGAATATTAAACACTCTGAATTACTAAACATTTAATACTGTGATTCTTTCACAGATGATGGAAGCATTAAGTGGGTATCAGAATTTTGTATAAAAACTATGATGAAGCCAGGTCTATTCCACTAAGATTTCAACTATTTAAAACGCGTCAGTAACCTGTACAGAAATTTATTTTTACTTGGTATTTTACTCATACAGCTACTATTTCATCGTCCTTTAAGCTGACAGATTTCCACTGAAAATTAGAAAACCAGACCATGCTCTTACTTTTATTTGGAGCTCCTGTTGCCAATTGAGAACACCAGGAACCACCAAGAAACACCATAGCAGCTTTCATTAAATTGTGGTAAACTTCCACTCTGTCACATACAGTAACTCTGAGGGCTTTCTCAAAAGCCCATGTGAGCTGTAAAGATTCAATTCAACAACGAAAGTACAAGCACGACCAGAATGTCACGAGGACAACTATTATCTTCAGATAAGATTCAGATAAACTTGCCCAATAAATGTGGTATCCTTTTCTTTTTTTCCTCAAACACTTTCTGGTTTTAATTCACATGAGCTGTAATATTCTATAAGCAGTATGGAAAAAAAAACTGCTGATGATTTCATGTGGTGGTGGCAGCACCTTGCTATGAAGCTGTTAACTACCATCTGAAAGCAATAAATGCAAATGTATGAGGCTGATCAAAATCTAGCAGGAGCCCTCACCAAGCTTTTATTTTGAGGGTACAGGCACGAAGGAGAAACAACACTCTAAGAGAAAGTAAGGACAGCCCCTGGTTACCAGTGACACTTAACATGAAGGGGTGAGCAGTAAACACTAATGGCATGGGAGCAGAGAGCAGAAAAGGCCCAGATGCTGAAGGGTATTCGCACTCTTCCACTGAAATCAATAGGAGTGTGAAAGTCTAAAACCTCCAGAGAAACCAGTTCTTAATATAGATAAACTATGAGGGAAGAAAGGCCATGTTAACCTAGACTACATAAAGATGTGCTGAATTTTTGTTTAATAAATTTTATCTTGCTTATGAATGCTTTCATTTCTACCTGAACACTCCTAAGAGCCTTCTCCTCAACAAATCTGAGAGGCAAGGGATTAGGAGCTACAATGGATGCCCTCAGTAGTAGCCTGCACGCACAGAATTCAGGTATCACATGGCAGAACAGTAAAAGGTCTGTTAAATAAATTAGCATTTAATTCAACTGTAATTTCAGATAGTTTTATCTTTCCACAAATCAGACTAATCAGCTGATTCTAAAATACCCGCTGTTTATCTTGATTATTCCCCATATTTAACTCCAAGCTTTCTGTTCTGAAAACATTTTCCTTTTCATTTATCTTGGCTATTGCTACATTAAGCAGCTTGTTGGTTTTGCTTGTGTTTGGATCTCATAGTGACACTGCTACCTTCCATCTGGGGATACACTCAGCTTCATTAAACGTGTGCAAATCTGAAATCTGTCAGTACTGTGTGTACTGTGATGATTTTTCACTCTTGGATCCACACTTAACGCTATTTGGAGCATAAGACCCTGAGATGGTAGTGGTTTGTGTTTTTTCTTATCTTCTCTTTCCACCTAATATCAAAAGCAGCCAGCTGAGTATGGGTTTTCATATTTCATAATCATCCATCTACAGCCCTCATTTGTAAATGAGATTAATGTCTTTTTAATTAATTATCACTCTTCCAGGCTTCAGAGCATTACAGATCACTTAGGTATGACCTCTTGAAAGCACTGTGTTGAGCTCTATCTGCCACAGGGCTTACTGCAGCACTAATCACAGGAATCGCAAGGACCACTTACATGCAGCTTTGTCTGCAGACAACAGCACTTTGCAGTACAAAGAATGGCCAGTGGGTGAATCCCACTGAAACAGTTCATGTGGTAAGTAAGAGTGTCACAGCAACTGGCAATGCCTGCCCTGGCAGACATTTGTATTTCAGAGGCTGAACTCCACCCATGCCTAACTTCTCCTCAACTTGTCAACTGTGGTTGCTGCAAGAATTGTTCCCAAGGCTGAGAAAGGAAGAGTATGAATGCTGGGTTTAGCAATACTAACAGTTGCTTCCAGACACTGACAATGTTAAGGTATGGGAAAGAGGAATACAGATTCCAACAACTTGTGCATACCTTTATGTATAAGCTTTTTTTAATAAAAATTATAATAGTTGTAAACAATACACCCACCCACATATTACACACAAAACATCTGGCAGATAATATCTGAAAGATAATTCATTTCAGTAAGACTGATTTATTTCATAGAGCTCTGTCTTCAGATAACATTTCTCTGCTCAAAAACCCTGCCCTGAATGACCAGAGTTTTTATTCTAAGTTTTATGTTTTCTGGCAGCTGAATTTCTGTCTCTGCCCAAAAAACAATGTAGTGTCACCACACTGTGACACCATTAAGTGGTTTGGGTTTTTCCACATCTGTTAATTTACCCTCCACTACCCCCAGTCAACTCCCGTCTAACTGTAGCCAAAGGTTAATCAAAAGGATTAGTGACTTTCTGTTTCACATGGAATCATTTACCATGAATGGTCAGGAAGAACAGTGACACCTGGAAAAACACCAGAGGACCCAAAATCCTTAGAGGTAATAAGGCCAGATTTTTCAAAGACATACTGACTGCAGTGATGATTAGTTGTATCACGATTTTTTAAATCCTCTGCACTAGGCTCTTTTGTAGGAAGCTAACTACATTTAAAGACTCTTGCCCTTTCCCCCATGCTCTCCATATACTCTTTACTCAAATGGTAAATAATATAAAGTATTTCAGCTTACGTTTCTCCTTTGCATTGGTTTTCACATAACTTGGAGATTTGACTTTTGGTTGATGAATTGGACAACAATAGATCTTGTCACAAGCCAAAATGTCACAGAAATTCACTTCAGGGATCCTGCTGATAGGCTGCGTGGTCTGTGAAACTGTGCTTTCCCCCGGCAATGCTAAAGGAAAAATAAAAAGACACAACTCTCACTAGTGCTATGTGTCCGCTGGCATTTATAATAGCACAAAAATTGAAAGCCTGTTACATGTATGGAGACCAGTAGAGATACAGTACCTGATGTAGCGGTAGAGGGAGAAGGTAGAACAGAACCTGAGGTACTGTTGATGAAGGAAAAAAAAAAATCCAATTCATTAAGAAATGGACATCAGAATTACGGACCAGAACAGATTGGTCCACAAAATTCTAATTTATTAATACTAATTTGACTACTTGCCTGTACATCGGATGTTTTTCAAAATGTCTGTCATGAATGCTAAGTAAATATAGGGTCGATATTGTCAAAGCGCTGTAGAAAGAGAATTATTCTGTAGATTTACATCCATCTCTTATGTAACATAATATAATACCTTGACAGCTCCTTGCCAAATGTAGTAAATGTAAGGGTTAACTATCTGACCACTTCCCCTTTAGTGGGGAAAATTTCTACTGACTTTAATGGGGTTTAGATCAGATACTCATATACAGTATTGTATTCATATACCTGTATATATGTATATGTACATACACGTACATTCAACACAAAATACAGTCAGTTTTGCATTGTAAATAGAATCACAACACCAGTTCAAAGTACTCAGTTCACAGAGAGATTGTAAGCTATAGGTTTTTGGACTGGAAACAGAAGATGCCAATCTCGGTAGTTGAGAGCATACTGTCATTTCCACAAGTCTAATGTCACAGTTAAACTTTCAGAATTACAGAAATGTCCACATAGGGAACAAGTCCAGCTTCTTTTCACACAACAGAATCATCCTGTACATGAGAAAATGTACTTCAGCACAGAATGACTGCATAAAACATGTAGAGTCTCACGAGTTCAGCTTTGTACCTGTAGCACAAACCATTAAGATACATTCAAGGTGTACCGTAATTGTGCTATGGACAGAGATTAGCTGTGGGTGCACCACATGAGTATCTCACTTTTCTAAAATTACAGTATTTTCTAAATTTACAGTATTACTGGGCATTTTAATTTTGATATTGTATTCTTTGAGTGGGAACGGTGAGAAGAAAAAAATTGCAATATTCTTTCTGATGAGGTAAGTAGAAAGGGGAAGGGAGAAACAAGTCAACTTGTTGCTAATAAACTGTTACCATAGTGCCATAATAGTAATCAAAGCTATTACGGTCACCCAGAAAATCTTCATGGAGCAAGACTCTTTCATCTTTGACAAACAAACCTAGGAAAAAAAAACAATTTTGGTTAATTTAATTGGTTTAATCTACTTCTAGTAGATTAAGAAATACTACACTAGTCTGACTTTAAGTTAACCTTGCTTCTTTCAGAGGAACCATACATGTCATCCTTATAGGGAGTCAACATCTAAAGAGAAAAACTTAAAGAATGAAAGGTTCGCTAAAACTGTGAGTGCACTGCACACTGTTGAGAGTCTGGGAGCACAAACATTATAAAGGAAGAAAGGACGGGTAGAAATAACAGCTCCTTCTCTTTTCTTCCTGCCGTTTTTCATGAAGTAGTTGAAAATCAAATTAAGAACTTAGTATGCAGTGACCAGAACTAAAAGATGAGCAGCTTACAGTATATGCTCAGAATATTTACACCAGGGCTCGTGTAAATACAGAGGAAAGGCACTTTCCAAACAAGTAGGATGAGCTCAGACGATGAAGCATTTGATTGTCGTTATGGAATAAAGAACAATTGACCTAATATTTTCTCTTACTCTTTGGCACTGGCAAAAGCAAGGTGGGCAAACAAGCATTGGTTCATCTTAAACAACAGGACTCAGCAGTCTCAGAAGACTGTCTTTTAAAAGGTCAGCAATTATTTTCTAACCCATTCAATCCCTGTGAAAAGGAGTCTCCCCTTTCTACACCAGGATAAGGGCAAGAGAAAGTCATTCAGGCCACAGGAACATCCTATCCGGGTCTTAACCACCTGAAAGACAGCATTATCCAGCACAAAACAGGAGATGCTAACTGCAAACCAGAGTGAAAGACTCATCCAAAGAAAGCTGAGGAAGAATTATCATTGTGCAGACTTCCAAACCAGAACAAGCATTTCTGTGTAAGGCTGCACTGCATTATGTGAGCACACCTACAGGCTCAACAATTCTGTCCTGCTGGTCTCCTCCTTCACACCATTACACAGCATGGATCTCCTCTCACACGCACAATGTATAGGCAAGAAGTGTCTCATACGTATTTCCTATCTCAGTAAAATTAATTTTTAAGCTTCTAGCAAGACATTAAATAATTCTGGCTAAGGAATTTAATCCTATATTTAGAAACATTAAAGTTTTCACCAATATTCCAGCACTTACAAACACTATCTCCTAGGCATATTTTGCATGTTTAATTTCACTCACCTTTCTGGATTTTAGCGGGAATGATCTTTTTGATGGCAAAAAACTAGTAGCTCGACTATACCTGCTGTAAGAGACAAGATCTCTTTAACATTTAAATGCTTCAGCAACTAGTAAATGAAAAAGAGGTATTTTCAATGCTTTTGCACTTTTAACATCTAAAAAAGGCAGAAGTGTCATCAGATTTATTTTCAAGAACAAAAGCCTCCAGTTAATTCATTCAGGCGCACGCTATTAAATGCTACATTTGATTTCAAAGAAAACTTGGGGAAATGGTTTAGAAATAGGAAATGCTCATCACGTCCACTGGAGCACTAATGAAGATTCTTCCTTGCAGAAGCAGCTCTGCAGATTGTTCATAGCATCGATTCCTAAGCCCCAAGACTGTAACTGGACATAATCTACCCTTGCTTTATGAAACTGAAGCAATTACAAAAATGACTGCAATTTAACAGCCATATCAAATTTTGTCAGTGATTTAAAAAATATGAGAAATTTGCTTTCTTTTGCACAACTTAAATGCTGGAAATGAGCTGAACTCCACTGTCAAGTACAATCAGTTTTCACCTCTACCACAGAAACTGCTTTACCAATTTTTGTGACAACTATCAGAGAACATCTCAGACAGAGGTACCTGACTTTGCTCTCTTCACTGACTGTTGACTTTAAACTGCTCATCCGTTTCAGCCTGGCCAGTTTCCTATTCCACTGTTCCAATTCTTCTATCCTGACTTCAAGGTTGTTGGTTAGTTTACAAAGCTGCTTTACAGCACCAACATTCTCCATAAAGATTTGATCCTGAGAAGCAAAACAATGACAAAAGTAGATACTGCATACTCATCAATTAGATGTAAGTAACGAGTACAAAATTTACCTATGTAAGGATACATTGAATATTTAAAATGCAAATACAAGTTATGTCACTGATAATGGGTTTCACATAAAAACCTTTTGCTGGAATGTAAAAATTGCTTATATTCAATCTGCAGTAAATGGAAAATGAGGACTTGCAGAAAAATTTGATGCAGCTGAAGGGCTTTGTAGACCGAGAATTTAAACTATATTTCACC
This sequence comes from Buceros rhinoceros silvestris, assembly GCF_000710305.1. Classification (NCBI taxonomy): domain Eukaryota; kingdom Metazoa; phylum Chordata; class Aves; order Bucerotiformes; family Bucerotidae; genus Buceros; species Buceros rhinoceros. The sequence goes on from NW_010413683.1 coordinate 32,378, forward strand.
TTCATATTGTGCTGAAATTTAGACCTTAACACAGATGAAACAGGCATCTCATATTTGATTTGTAGTGCTGCTGCCAATCACATTTTTCAGAATCCCTCAGTGAAATGTACATCCAACCGTCTACACACAGGATTGACTAACCTGGCTCAGACAAGCCAGAGTTTCTACCTATGTTGTACGCATAACATGAATCACACAGGAATCCGTAAGACAGGGAAAAATTCAAACCAGAAGTCAAGCTGTGATGGCATAATATTTTGTTCTCCCCTTCAATCTCTCCATCCTCTTACAGGAGTCCTGAAGTTCTAATACCATGACTGGCTCTGCAACTAACACAGTTCAGACACTCTCCATTTACTCCATCTGAATATTTTACTCAGGAAAAGCCTTCTATTCTTCTACCCTGTTAATCACCTAGGAATCAATCTGCTGATGGAGAAAGCCTTACTACCATGCTGGTAGTAAGTATATCATCCACTTCTGAGCCAAAAATGGAGGTGGAGCATGGCAGCAACATACTGTCTTTGTTGTGTTTGAAAGAACAGCTTTCTCACAATAACGTACACCCAGACTGATGCCATTAAACCTTGGATGAAGCTATTAATGCAGTTAATGTTACTAGGAGTTCCAATCTAGTCAAGTGATGCAGAAGTAAGGCAAAAGCAGAGCTTTGCCTTCCATGTTCTAAATGCCATGCACAACTTTCTTTTAAAGGCAACTGCACTCCACAAAAACAGACAGTATTTTGTATAAACAGAACTAGAGCACAAATATCAGTGGTAAGCTACAAACTTCTCTACTGCCAGAAGACAGACCAACAGCCTGTTTAACTAAAAGGTAACTTCAGAATAACCTCCTGTGACTAGAACTGTGAAATCATTTATATGGTCACTTGCCCTCATATCAATGATATGTAGCACCTGCCCTTTCCATTCTCTTCAAACCATGCATTAATCTCTTCTAGGTGACTTCAACTAGCTGAGAAAATGGCTCATCTGCAGAACAACGGAATACTTTCTTTGAGAAAACAGGACTGACAAGAGTTTTACTGTCTCACTGATGAAAAAGTATGGCGCACAGTGCTATTGAGAAGATAAGAGTCTTGTCCCAAAACAGCAAATTTTCAAACAGTTGAGACATTTCTCTAGAGTGCAGCAGAGCCTGGTTCAAATGTGTAATGCAATCAATTAATTTTTTAATTAAAGAGTTCAACAGCTCCAAACAGGTAACTGACAAAGAGGCATAGACAAACCATCCAATATCCTCCTTATACGGAACTAAACCTAGTAGATAACAAAGTTCAAGCCTCAGCATCTGCCTAACTGAAAATAAAGATATGAAGCACTGTACGTTTGCTACTCAAGGTGCTGAGCTATTCTGAGCTATGCTGAGCTCTGACCACTTAAAACAGATGTTCCACCTGGACACCACGTGTTCCAAATCTCTGAATTCAACATACATTTTAAACTGTTAAGTTTAAGATGTCTCCTGCCCCTTCCACCCCACAGGTCACAGAATTGACATTCACATGCTCTGCCACAGGTGTCAGAAGAAAGAAAAGAAAGCACGGTTACCTAACCATATAAAAACAACATCAAAGTGTTTGTGAAGTGATCCCAGACCTAGCCAAGTAGTCAAGAAAATACTAAGCTGCCAATTAGCCGTTCTTGCTTGGGCCACATCCATGACAGAATCACGCCCTGCAGGGTGCACCAGGCTCTCTCCATTTGCTAGGTCACATCCCTGGAAGACATCCTGGCAAGCGTTGTCCAGAGACCCAAGCTACAGAGAAGAAAGGGAACACGATGGGCCCAAACAGCAGTGCTGTGAGGCACTGTAACAGATGGTACTTTGTGTGATATTTCAGCAAAGAGAGATATAAATCAAAAGCTCAATTGTCCAACCTAGAAGTTTTGTCAGAAAAAAACCTGACTAGCCCAAAGCAATTTCGAGGGGACTCAGAAAAGCAAATGATGCTGCAGCTATCACACAATGTAACAGGAAGGGCTAAAGGGCAAAAAGAACCTAGTGACGCTAACACCACTGCTCTTCTATAAGCATCGACAAATCAGCTACAGCCTGAAACCCTGACCAGATACAGCAAATTTTCTATTAGTCTCCTCTTCAGCCATATCTCTAGAAGGTCCTTTTTTCACAGCTTTATTCAAGGTGTCTAATTCATACTTCCTTTATATGGAATACATCCTAGTAGATTTAACCTATCAATTTATACTACTTGTAGCCTATCAAAAGACAAGTGAAATGCAATATTTTGTACATATACTTTCTCCAAGTTCCGTGGCACAAACTTGTGTTTTTTATGGAAAACTGAAAGAGTGCATGAGTATAATGAATATAGGATTGTGTTCATGACATCATCCAGACAGGATGAAAACTTGTCTTGCCTTACCAGTCCGAAAAACCTCCCTCTCCCCATTACCAGCTGTAAGCAAGAAAGAGCTGGGAAGTGGTCCTTGACCTGCAGTGAACCAGTGCACAACACAGGGGCCGCTCTGAGCGCTGTCTGCAGTCATGTATGACTGGACTCTGTGACTGACAGTCCCTTGCAGTCCTGTTTCTACAGGAAAAGAAGGGGAAGAGAGCGCAGGACAACAGGCAATTGTTTCCAACCTATAAGCATGGTAATTACTTTGTGTGCCATAAACATTTTACGGTATGTGATTTTAAAGCTGTAATAAGAATTTCAGATGGCCAAAAGAGCCTTCTCACAGAGCACACAGAGCTAGCATTTGTATTTGGTATGAAGTGATTACACCAAGATTAAAGAAAGGAAGTTTTTATTTAACAAATAGAATGCCATCATTGTTTAATTCACTTCTGGAACACTTAATTAACTTAAGCAATCACAAAAGAATGTTTTGGAATCCCAACCAGTGGACCAATGCTATGGTCCGATGCTCTGTTCGCCTTTATTCAGCACTTAGGTTTTTTTCCTTTTCTCTTTTACTGTGTGTTTATTTGTTATTGTAATGAGATCTTACTGTAAATACTTCTTGTCATTAAAATATTCAGCCATTTGCTAACATCTGCTGAATCAGTTTTCCTCAATGATTTGTCAGACACTACTTTTGTAAATATACGTGGAGACCCAGAGCTTTCTGTAAAGCATAGCGTGTGTTTATAGCTCCATAAACAAAAGGAACAGTCTAAATACACACCTCCACTTTCTTCCTCAAGATCATACCTTGTCAACCATGAGGAAGTTTTCTATTTTTTCTCCATCATTACAAGCAACATCTCCAACTTCTCTAACAGCTTGAGGTAAAAGCTCCTTCACTTCCTGGGCTATTATTCCTGTTTACATGAGAACAGAAACTGAAGTTAGAGAACATGGTGGCATACCATTGACCATGGTTGCGGGCTTTGAGTTGCCCATGATAAAAGATACAGCTAGGGCCACACATGACCTAGAACTTGTCTGTCGAAGGAAAATCTAGTATTTCACTTTTTTTCCATTCCACAGAAAACAAACAGAAACCTCTAGAATTCCCATTTCTCTGCAATAACAACATTTTTTGTGATCACATACTTCACTCCCATTAAACATCTGAAAAAATAACCTCTTGTCTTCAAAAATTGAAACAGAAGTTGGAAAATTACCAGTAATACTTAATTCTGTCATTTTTATATCACAAGAGGAACATAGCAAAGTGTCCAACTGTAGTATCCTAAGAAATGAGGATGAAATAGCAGGGTGTTAAAAGGCACTATGGCACAATGAACAACAGTGGAAATTAATGAAAAACGGGAACAGAGCTGATTGAATACCTGTTTCATGGGTATTTTTTATTCCCATAACAGATGCAAATTCAGGCTTGTAGTCATACTCCACCAGCCTCATTTGTGTTATTCTTCTCAACTGCTCATTTGTATCGACCTAGTTGGACAAATACCAAGATTCACATATTGAAACACTAAGAATATTATGGCATCTAGGACATCACTGAGACAGCAACAAGACCGAAACAGCCACTTGGCCACTCTTCTCATCGAAAAATAAGGGGCGATCTTCCCATTCCCCATTAAGAAAGTGCTATTCATATTTGTATTGCCAGTTACCCTTCAGTCTGACAACTCCCATTTACACAGATATTCCCAGCTTTTATGGTCAGCCTCTTCCAAAGTCCACAGGGGATGGCTCCACAGAAAACAGCAGTACACCCGATTTCTTTCAGAGACCATTTCAGCCCACCCCGCATAAAGAAGCTGCTTCACACGTCAGAACAATGATCCACACATGTGCTGTGGTGCAAACATAAATGCCCTAAATACTCCAGAGCCCTCACCTCCCGGATATTCTGTTTTGCTCGGCTGTCAGATGGATGCATGACTCTGCCCATAACTTTTGCATTTCCGCAGACAACCAGTGCTTCGTCTGGTGCATCTGTGTTAATTCCTACTCGACCATGATAGACTATCGTCTCTGGAACATGTCCTCGCTGCCACAGTACATCACTGTCATTCTCAAACTGCCCTGGGTTAGATGCCTGGAAGAAAACAATATGTTTAAAGATATAGTATAGCACAGATGTACTATTGCTTATCCATTAGAAATTCAGGGAAAATGAAATACCAAATCTTTAAATTGTATTCAAGAGCTTTTCTAACACATTAACAGAAAAAAAACCAGAGTGGAGTCACTTCTAAGTGTTTCTCCTCACAACAGCCTTGGCTTCATTGCTTTCTCCCTTGAACTCTATTTTTTTTTTTGCCTTAAGCTAAATCATCAATGTCAAAGCTTTGAAAATTTTATATTTAACATTATGCCACGTAACCATTCTTTATTTACCAGCAAATTTTAGCTGAGACTGGAAATAAGAAAAGAGCAAACAAAGCAGAGATTAAATACACGATGTTCATAAAATCACCTCTAATGCTTTAAATTAACTCATATTAGAAATTTCATGTCAAGAAAACAGGGTTTTGCAAAGAACATCAATTAAAAATGGAGTGGGTATAATTAGAAAAGGAATTTGATTTCAATAATTAATTTTGTTTGTTTTCTTTTTTTTTAACTTTGAATTAAGCCATTATAATTTGAGCCTGAACAGCAGTACGAACACAATAAAAAGTTTGCACTCATTTAAAGAAGCCAGGCTTTCACAAGGCTCTGCCACCTGCAATGCATTGTGCTGCATGCTCACCACTGTTTGTCACAATTAGAGCATGATCTGATATGCCTGACAACCACTACTCAGTTGGTAGTTTTGTTATGCTATGTTTGAGTCTATCAAGGGCCAGAACATGAGTTGCTTTCTCTCATGGTGCATTTGCACAGCTTTGACACTTTAAGGCAACCAGTGGCTGGCTCACTGAAGCACTGTCAGACATCTGGAAAATGGCTTTTTTTTTTTTCTTTCCAGTTTTCCTGTTGACATTTTCACCACTTCAAATCATCACACCTGTTGATCCTCCTGCTTTTCTGCCTTCTTTTTTCTTTGTCTGGAATAGCAACCAGGTTTGCAAAATCTCATTCCATGGATTCATATTAAAAAACTGTCTCATATACATTGAAGGCGCTCCCTTCATTGACTTTTCAGAAGATTCTAACATTAAAAATGGTAGAAAAATGTAAATTTCTAGCTCTTACATAAATATATATATTTTATAAGGTAACAATAATTCCACGGATGAGTAAAATGTGAAAATTCAAGGGGTCTCCCACAGTAGCGAAGAGATTATATTTGTAACACTGCTAGATGTAGAAAGAGAAATTTAGGTGAAAGCAGTATTGTGGAAATAAATTGTCAAGAAAGGAAAATCACTAAATATGCAGGAAGGATACAAGCACAATGCTTTGGTGTCCTGAAATAAAGGAACACACAGCAATGGCCAGGATGACAAAACTTCTCAGCAGGGCAGAATACTGAACCCCAAACATTGCTTTCAAAGCCCTTTCGCAGCCCCACCCAGAAAGGAGCTCTCAGCCATATTGCCCTCCAAAAACCTAACTGTATCTGCAGGAAAAGGGTTTAAGGCACAAGACAACACAATGTTACAGCCCAGACGAAAACGGAGGCAGGCGTGAAACCATCTGAAAGCCCTCACCTCCCTTTGGCAGCCCCCGTGCAACACTACGCATACCGGAGGTTTGCACTTCTGCTCTCTCCAAACACTCTCTCCAAAGGTGAATGCTAAACCAGGCTGTACCCATAAGCCTAGCCAGACAATGTGCTGCCTACAAAAAATGATGCCAGAACTGAAAGATGTTGACAGCCCTCACCTTTCTTTACAAGAACCTTCCCAGCCTCACTTATTACACTAAAGGTCTTGGTCTTACTTAACCCTAAAACAAACTGTTAAGTCTACCCCTCACCAGAAGCCAAGGACTAGAAAGAGTTCATGCAACCAGGAAGCTCCAGCCCCTATGCATTTCCTATCTTTCTAAGCCCTAAACATAATCTTCACCCTACAAATAACCATAACCCTATACTATGCCCAGTTCAAATTTTAAACACCCGCTATTGGTCACACAAAAAAAGGTCCAAGACTGAAAGCTTTTCGCAGCCTTCACCTTTTCTTGGCAGCCTTCTTGCAACCCAACTCATGCTGCAGCTCTGCACTTTCTCAGTCCCCTAAACTTGATCTTCTATAGCCCCTGTTACAATTGAGCTCTGGGTTTTTCCTCTCTTCCCAGCCTACTCTAACTGTAGGCTAAAGCTGAGTACTAAAAGGAAAACTTTATGCGGATCAGGGGAATGAAAAGTAACGGTCATGAGAAAGAGAGACCAATTCTTTCTTCTTCTATTTTGAAACCTGTATTACAACCACCAAATTAAGAACCTGGACACTTTGGAAACACACTGGAAAGGGGCAGCTATGGGTCTTAATCTTCCTAGAGCTGTTTGACCTTCTTTCTTTGCATTATTTGACATTCTCATCCCCCTTTCAAAACAGATCATCTAGCCAATTAAAGCATTTACTAAAGTCCTGGCAACTGCAGGAAATTGTTTCACCTCAAAAAAAAAAAATCAATCTGGAAAAAAAAAAATCAACATTTTTTGTATTGGAATTCACAACAAGCTTTCTTTATAAATACTTCTATAGCTCTACTTTTAATGTTTTAGAATCCCAATAATTAAAATATAACGACATACTCATACAACATGCACTGTTATTTTTTTCCTGTCTTTTTGAGTCTGTGGTCATTTTTACACCCAAGAATCACACACACACAGAGAGTCTCCTGTGAATGTCAAAACAGTAAATACTTTCTGCATGAAAGCAATATAAATTTCTACCTACCCTCACAATGATCTTTTCTGAGACATTTGCAGACAGTAGGTAGAATTGGTCTTGAAAGGCAGCATACAGTCCAACTACCAGCATGAAGTATCTAATTTGAGATTGATTTAATCAAGACTGTAATTGAAGTAATATCTTCTCACAGAAAAAAAAAAATTAACATTTTAAATATGACTGCTATTATTGATACATTAAAAGATAGCCAGAACAGGGTTTTTTATGTATTTATGCAACAATATGGAAGAAAAATTATTTTCTTCACTCTCAGATAACATGCTGTTTCAATCCCCACAATCACTGAAAATTAACAAAGATTACAGTAATTTTGACAAATTTTAGTAACGAAGACTCAAAAATCCTTCCTTCCCTAGAAGAAAATTATCATTTGTTTTTTCGGCTTCCTGATTTCATCAGCCGTAGTTCTGGCTATGATTTCCTGAAATGATCTCTAACCATAAAGATATTTTCTTTTATTCTCTTATCATTCTATGCTTCTAGAGGAGAAGCCTTTAAGCAGATACCAAGTATCACAGAATTTGAAATAAAATCACAGATTTGGCAACACTGAGGTTTTTCCACAAACATGAGCTCCATTCGAAAGCAGACCTTCTCTTTTCCACTCCACATACACACAGGCCAACTAGCTAGAGTAATACCTCTGGTCAGGATTAGGCTTCCCCTTTTTTCTCATATTATTTGCTGTTGTTTCACTGAAATGCAACCTTCCCAGTGTTACTTTAGTTATCTGGTCCCCTGGCAGATCAACTCTAAAACAGAAAAGGAAACAAGATCAGGAAAATAAGCATTTGGGCATCTACATGGCTTAAGCCAGATTTCCTCAAACTCGTTAAAGCAGTTTTGAGAAAGCTATACAGCTCTAACACCATAAAACAGTGTTGCTAGCTGAATGTAAATATTTTGGATAGGCATATTTAACACACCCATAAAGCTTCTGAAAATTTTCCTTAATGAAGGAAGACCAGGTATATATTACTACTGTGATTCTACATGCACATCCAGAACGGAATTTGAATAAATATCAGAAAACTGGCTAAGACCTACTATAAGTTTACAAGAAACAACTACTTCACATTTCAGACCAATCACATATTGAAATAAAATTGAATAATTTTCTCAAAATTCTTACTTAACTGGATGAAAAGTTTTTTTGCTTCGATCTGACTGAGACTGTTCAACAGCAATTGTTTCATTTGGAGCTTCCACCTATAAAGAAAAAAATTTTCAAAAATGACAAGAATATTAAATTTTCAAACACATACCTGACAGATAGTCTGAAACCCCAAATCATTCTCTGGATGTAATTTGAGAGAAAAAGAAAAAAAAAATGTGCACTAATTTGCAAAAGAAGTGCTTTCTGAATCTAGACTGTTACTGGCTCATTCTATCCCAAAGCATAAATGTAGATATTTAACATGAGAAATTAACCTATGTTAGGTAGTTCCATTAGTTTTTATAACACAAATTTCTATACCTTTCTCAAATGGTACCAAGCAGCACTTTGCTTCAGAACAGATGACAGTAATATTTTCTAATTTCTTCTGCATTAGAATGCATTAAGCAAACTTTGTAGTAACTGCCTTGTAAAACAGCTACACGGACTTCTTACATCACTGAAGTAGAAAAACTGGTAAAATCTTTCAGAAAGATTAAAATTTCTTACTACTTCTTACTCCTCCTTATGCAAGCTTGTGGACCCATATTGGCAAGGAAGAATTTGGTTCTGTAAAATAAAACGGAACACCTTGCAAGAAGAAATGGGGAAAATTTGTTGGTTTTTCCTACATGTGAACTGTTCGCAGAAAATAGATTTTATTCTTTTTCTTTGCTTGTGAATTGTCTTTTCCAAAGTATGTTTTTGACCAGTGGGTAGACTGGCCACCTTTGCACTAGCTGATGCCCCTGTACTGCCCACAGAGGGAACAAAATGTCAGCCAAAGAGAGGGACATCAGGGAAACCACATCAAACAGGCAAACATGACATCTTTCAGCATTTATCAGCACAAGCATACGTAAAACATTTTCGCAAAAGAGTTCCACGCAGAAGTCACTAGTAGCTTAAAAGAGTTCTCTTTTGTCAGTCCTTGGTCAAAAGACTAGAGTTTATTTCAATTATTTACCTTATTCTATGGCTAATCACATATTAACTTATTAAAAGTAATAACCACAAAGAGAAGAAATACTTGCTTTTATTCCAAAAGCTTTCAAGTAGAACTTTTCTATTGGTTTCCACCCCAGCTGAGTTTTGACATATTTTGGATGTCCAATGATTCTAATATGGACTGTGATTTGGAAATGATTCTTCTTCTGGCACACAAAGGCATCATCTGTTGTTGAAAAATTAAATCCTTTATCTGTGACAATGTGATATCCTACAGCAGGTCTATGAAAACAAGAAGGAATAGTGACTTTAATTACAGGCATATTTGAGTCACGTCTTGAATTCCTATTTTTCATGTGGTCTGAAAATCCACCTAATTTTTTACTGACAAAATGGGAGCCAGAAAAAACCTTTACAATCACCAGTTACACCAGTATTTTTGTTTTAGCCTCTCAGAGGTGCAAAAACGAAAATGCATTTAAAATGTACTCTTAATTCGAGTCTGACACATTAAATATTTGGAAACCAGAGGTGGAGAAGCTTACATAATCCTCACTTATAAATCCAGAATAAAGGGACTCTGTGCACTTAAAAGCACAACCAAACCTTTTAGTGTATTCAGGCTTTCGTTATAACACTGCTATAAAAACCAGAGCTGCACGAGTGCTGCAGACAACATGCTACTGAGCCAGCAAGACTCCCTAGTTTGTTCCTGAATTCCCACAGCAAGCGCTTCTGCAGAAGCTGCTGGGATTCAAATAAGGTTTTACTCAAGCTAGAAGAAAAGCTATTGATACTGATCATCTGGACAGATTACTATCAAACTCTCTTTTATAATGTTGTCCAACCTATCCCAACTAAGGAAATCCTATTCTACTTATTCAAAGGGTTAATTTGTCACTGAGAGTATTCTGTCCTTACGTTTCACAGCAAACAAGAAAAGGTATCAAACGATCTTTCCAAAAGAGACCATCCCACAAGGTTTCCAGTCCTCTAAATCAGAAGATGGATAATTCTGAGATAATAGGAATACACGGCAAAGTTCTCTTACACGGGCATTGGCTTTTCATGCTAATGAAAATTTGTTAATCATGATCTCGCCTGATGCTACAGAGAACCTCTTGTTAATACAATTACTGAAGATGGCTTTTCAGAAGTCATCCATTCATTGGCACGTTATTAGCTGGAAAAACCAAAATGTACAGACCTTACAAGAAACACACAGACTTTATTATCTTTTTATCAATTATGAACAAAAGTCCCCTTTCAAACAATCGCTGATTATCTGGGACAGGGAAAAAAGAGAAAACACTGTAACAACTTCAAAACCACCAAGTCTTACGTTAATTCATATTTTAAATCATAATGAAGTGTCTACTAGCTCCTTAAACCATCATTATTAAAGACACAAAACCTTCAGTTTCTTCCTACAACTAGTAATACTTTTTATTTATGCAGGAAATGTGTGTATTTCACAGCAGTGAAAGGAGACCTTTTTCAGATTTAGGTGTGAAGCAAGTTCACTAGCTGATACTCTTAAGGCAATTTCAGAGCATTTGCTTACAGGCAGGCAAGCAGATTGAGAAGCAAAAGTACAAACTTCCATTTCTTCAAGCTGAATTGTTTGGAACAATGCCTCCCAAAGAGGAACTTCACGTTTATAATTTTCTGAGTATGTCCTTTACAGTAATTTAGAGCAAGTATATATTTTGATCTGATCACACAAAGAATGGTCAGTTTTACCAAGCAGCATTGTAAAACTTGGAATAACTTTTAGGTAGCAAAGGATATCCCTCTCACACAAGCATCCTTACTATAGAAATGTACTTTGGACTCCTTTTTCTATTCAGAATTTAAGTCTCCAGACATCATCTTTGGATCAGAGTCCCATTAATCACCATAGTAATGGGGCAAGGAGCTACAAAAGCATCAAGCAGACATGATGCAAAGCATAATTAATGGTAGAGTAACCTTTTATAAAGAATCTACCTCAGCTAACAGCATTTGTTGTGAAAATTCAATAATCAACAGATTAAAATACCAGATAAATAAAAAGGAAAATATTGATTAACCTGAGAAATGCCCTTAAAGTGGTCACAGAAGTTTCAAGGTACAGGATCGATCCTCTACACTATGAAGTGACAAGCACAGGACTCTTTTTGAGGCTGACAGAATGCAAATCACTACTCTCAAAATCTGTGCACTGATACCACTGCATCTTGGAACAAAGGCACTGCCATTGACCTCACTCAAAAGTAATACCGACTCCCTCTGCAAATAATATCTCAGTCCCCTTCCACAATAATGGCAACAGCATGTGTATTTGGATGCTTTAATGCTCAGCAACACATTGGCTTTGTTGACACAAGCCACCAAGAAATGTGAATCAGGAACTTCAATTTTAAGAATATGGGAACCAACAAGTTATTGAGTAGTGGCAGGAGAGCAATCTCCCACCGTCAGCTCACAGCTCTTAAGTAGTCATTGACTGAAAGTAAAGAATTCCTGACTGTAAGAGGAGTCAGAAGCCACTTCCATCTAGAGTGACAATTCACATGACAAACACAGGTGGAGGTTTCTTGGCCCATCCAGTTCCCAAGGGCTAGAAAGGTGTGGACACTGAGCTGTCTGCTCTCTCATCATGTCAATACGTTAGGAGAAGAGTTGTGTGGGACACAGCAAGATGTGTATTGTCCCTATCATGCTGTGCACACACAGGGAATGTCAGTGTCCAGCAATAACACTGATAAACTCCCATGAGTACTGTGAGCAGGTTGGGCTAGAGGAAAACTGAAGTTTACTATGCTCTTTAAGTCCTGTGGAGACAGTGACAAACTGTTTGCACCAATTCTGGGATTAAACCAGACACTATAGAAGGGCTTTTGTTAAGAGGGATCATTCACTAAATAACAGAATAGAGAAAACCAGGAATGCAAAGCAAACTTGGAACGACCTTTGCCAGACCACGTGACGAAAAATATTATTTACATTCTGATTTATAAAGGAAAACCCTAAATCTTTGGCTAAACAGTTGCACATCATATATATGCATATAGTTACTAACACTTAAGGTGTACAAGCCCAGATCTCTTCTGTTTCCATCTTCCTTTAATATTTTTGGCCATTAGAGGGAAAAGTGTCATATAATTCAGTAATTACCTGCTCCAATGTGCTTGACAAAACAAAAAAAAAATTAACAGATATTTTAAAGCTAAACTCATTTCTTTTTCGTCCCTAAATCCCTGAAGGAAAATCAGAAAACCTGGCATGAATTTCAACCAGTGTTTAGAGCTCTGCTTATCTGATACACCTGCAGATTCATATGCCATCATGCCTGCTATACCTTCTTCTTCAGTCTTATTTTCAATAAGAACAAGGGATATCAAATCTCTCATATATTCCTACAAAACAAAAAAAAAAAGAAAACAATTTTTGCCAAGTGTAAACATCAGTACTTACAGGTTTTCATAATTAGAGTTAAATAAGCTGTGCCACTGAGAAGTTTGGTATGGGTGCCATGTTAGAGCTTGACAGCATTTTTCCAGAGTTGCATTCTGTGCATCACTGTCACATTCTTGCACTTCAGCTGCACAGTCCTTAACAGCTGCTGTAGAGAGATAGTAACAATTCTGTTATTACTTTTCTGACTAGCCAAAAATCCTGCCTAAACACTTTTATAAACATATTTTATATATTTATATAAATACATACATACATATAAAGCAGAAACATATTGCCTGTATATTTAAACCTGATTGTCCTTTGCAGTTATTCCAAAAGATTGTGTTATATTTCCCTGCCCTAGGAAATATATTTTTCAGCTTTCCTGATTTGCTAAATATCACACAAGCAGCACTTCCTATTTTTATTCTCTTCAAAAGGATGGATAGCTTCCTTTGGGTGAAAAAAAGTAAAGGGAAAAAGAAAAAAAAAAGGGGGGGGAGCTAAACATTTTACTGTAAAGTTGTAACACTGCAAGAAGCAATTAAGGAAAATAATTACATACGTTTCCCATTTTCTCTACTACAAGTTTAAACTGAATATACTCCAACAGGTACTTTGTCCCAGAGCAGAAGGCACAGTTTTCCAACAGAAATCACATTCACCAGTACATCTGGTTGACTGGTTAATGCTTTGAGATCTTACATGTTTTATTAAGAGAGGAGCACATGATAAAAGAGACAGACGAATGAGGTACAGTAAGGACAGGAGAAAATACATGATTGAGCTTATAAGTTAAGATCCATCCACAGCCAGTGGCAGCACAGATAGACAGAGCCTACAGAATCTTTTCAGGCCCAAGCTTCATTTGTAATTCCTCACTTCTGACATAGAGCAGAGGGAAAAATATAAAGAAAGAAAAACAGTGAAGAGATTCACATCTCATTTCTAAATGATCCCCATACCATTTTAACTAATAGCTATGTTCTTTTTCCAATAGCACCTGTGTTAGGGCAATTCTATTAACAGTGACTCCCAACGAAAGCATATTTCAAAGCTATGTCTTTATATCTTAGAAACAGCAACAGCAATTTCAGACACCAAAGAGTCTGCTCGTCCTTTCTTTCCAGCAGTGGTAGAGTTAGAGAACTAGTCACAATAAAGGAACACTGATCAAATAGAAGATACCAAAGTAACCCACTAAATCCAGCTGCTACTCATTAAAAGTGTTCCAAAAGATTGATTTAGTGCGAAAAATAACTCACTCTGAAGGAATAACAAGCAACTCTCATTTTCCACTAACAGACAGGGGTGCAATTCCTCAGATAAACTGTTCATTAACAGAGAGTCTCATACTTCACAGAAGCCGATCTATTTCTGTGTATGCCTGATAAGCTTTTTTTGTATCAAGTGGTATAAGCTTAACATTTTTATCTTGATAAAACAATGAGCCAAATTAATTTGGGAAAGGCACGGGGAAGAACACACAGTTTTCACCAAGCTTGTGCATGGACACACTTTGTAGGAAAAATAGGGAGTTAAGATGATAATGGGAAATTGCAACCTATTTCCTCATTTACCACATTAATTCCCTCTTAAGCTGACCCAAGATGGTTTCTCTGTCCAGTCAATATAGCACCAAACAAAGTCATCATAGCGTGGCATCATTCTGCTGGCTCACATGTGAAGAAGGGCAGAATATTTTGTCCCAAGAGTCCTCAGGAAACATGAACCTCTAACACTGCTTCTCTCTTCATCAAATACAAACAGCTCCTGGTTTTCAAAAACACTGAAAAGGTAAATTCCCGCTAGCCTGGTAGTGAACTACGCACCATTAATGCTACTACTGCGCTCTTAAAATTCTTACTTGCCTATGGCATGAAACACTAAATTTCATTTTCTCACAGTTGCTTACCTTGTCTGGAGTCCTGAGGCTGAACTAGACAATCAGTAGCATCTCCCAGTAATTGTGAGAGCTTCCTTTTTTTGCCTGACACTGCAGAAATACTTTTTAAAAAACACAAGTTGCATTATTCATTTATAAGTTTCAACAAAGATATTAGACAATCATAACAAAAGAACACCCAGGTATCTCATGCTAACTGTATTGCCATCCAAACTCCGATTTGCCAGTGGGAGGAGATTGTTGTTGGCTTTTTAAAACTGAATTATGCAATTTTTCCTTACAAAACATAAAGCACTTCATTTTTTTATTTCATATGAATAGAGAGGTTGATCTCTTTTTAAAAATTTACACAGTGCATAAGCAGCAGGGTTTTATTATTTCCTGACATTTGCATTAAAATCACAGCTTTATCTTAAATTATTGCACTGCACCAAGTGTGAACTCACTTTCCTTCTTGCACAGAAAACAGTAGTAGCAGTTACACTAATATGTTAACAAAGATCTCAAGGGGCAACTGCTCCCTAAGTTTTCCCTTTTCCCAGATAGTGAGATTTCAAAAAATGCTCCTTTATGCAAATGGAAAAAACCTTATTCCAAAGGTCTGATATTATAAAATGTAAACTAGAATATCCTGACAGACGGCCACTCCTTCCGGGTGGGAGACAAAGCAAGCCAAACTCTGGGTCTCAGTCAGGCCCAGTAGGTACTCAAACTAAGGTTTCTCCATGAGTAGAAGAAAAACCTGCCCACCGCATGAACTGTTACTCTTTTTCTGGGTTTGTTCAAATTTCCACATTTGGTCAAGAATTATTTTGTATCTTAAGTTCCAATAACGAAAGGATTGCCTCAAAAAATAATATGATTTTGACAAATGGATACCTTCTACTGGAAAACAAAGAGCACAAATACAAGCAATACTAAGAAACCCAGGCCCAGCTTCCTTCCTCGACATCACATGTAACATGTAATTGAGCTCTGTACAGGGGGCAGAGCATCTGCAAGCCCAGGACTGATACCCATGAATTCACATTGCTCTCCCAACAACCAGAAAGGTCCCTCCCCCTCCGGCATGCATCAGTCAGTTCACTCTTACTAGGTATCGCAGTGGGATGCTTTCACTACCCGGTGTATTTTAAATAATTAAGCATGCACAACACGCTGGTGGGTGAATATGGCAGATAGTATGTGAATACTATTTCACTTGGTTACATAGGTATGACAATTTTTTTTTCCCTTTCGTATCACTTGTCAGAATACTTACAAGGTCCTTACAGATATATCCCTACAAGTATTGCAAAATATCTGGATATTTTTATAGCTCAATTATGAAGCATCTATTGATCCCTCCTCAGCTTTCTAACGTTATAAAAATTTAAATTCGTTCCTACGTCCAATCTGAACTTGACAATCAAGATGTTTAAAGAACCCTCAACCACAAATGTCTCAAAAATGTCTAAACACTGCCATCCTGTGGAAAAACCCACACCCATGGGGATTTTACACCAGTCTTAAACCATGTCTTCTACCAGCTCTGCTTTTCTTTTTCTTATCTGTCTCATCCTTTGCATTTACCCAGAAAACTGAGATGTATTTGGCTGAAAGTATGAATAATTAAAATCCAAACAGCTGGAGGAGGTAGAATGATTCCAAGGAGTCACAGCATTTTCTGTCTTCAAGCAGCAGCCTTGGGGGATGGTGCAGGGATGCCCACTGGCACTGGGGTCAGAGTAAGTCTCCATAAACCTGCAGGGATGCTTGCTGGGTGCCACAGCAGAAGGGCAGGGGAGTGGAGGCTGCAGCCCACTGGGCCACGTAGTGTCATACCATGCGGCTGCAAGAAGTAAACAAACAAAAAAGTAAGAGCCAAGAAGAAGACCTGGAGACCTTCCTATGAGCTTGGGAGAGGCCAAGTTCATGTGACCTACTCTGGAGCTGTGGCGGAGAACACTGTTCCGATTCAGAGTCCGGTGGGGAGTCTGGCAACTGGCTTTGCCTAGGGACGAAAAACAGATTTCAATTTCTACTGGGAGGAGACACGGAGGACAACCACAAGGCAATGCTGAAAGCAGCTGGAGGGAAACCACCAGGCTACTGACAAGGGTCTTCAGGAAGCATTGCTCATCGTGGTTAGTGTCCCTTCTTACAGGATCAATGTCACTTACACTTCAGCAGACCATTTCCTACGGCCCTCTGCCTTGCCCCCAAGCAGGGAAGCCCCGTCCCCACCAGCTCTTGCCAAAACCTTCCTCCACAACCTGCTGACTTCAATCCTCCTTCCTTCCCACAAGCCATTCTTCAGTTAGGTCCGGGCACTCCTGCGACCGAATATGCAGAGCTTGTAAGGTCTTAAAATCCAGTATCTCTAGATTACAGGTTAAAGACCTGTAGCATCTACATCCACTGATTTCTTAAGACCTTACTTCAGCCAAAGCACTCTTCAGTTTCTATCAGATCTTGGCAAGTCCCACTTTAGCACCTTGCTCACCATGAGAGGCAGCATGGAAGGAAGCAGGGGCTGCCGCACCAGTGGGATGTCCATTATTTGTCCAGTTTGAAACAAGGGCTTTTACAAGCTCTCCAAGAAGATGCAGAAGCATAATGTGGGTTTTCTACGTGTGACAAGCTACCTTCCCTCTTTTCAGCCCTGCGCAATCTTCCACTTCCGTTCGGACAAACAGGGTGAGGGGGCAACAGCATCTTCTATGCCCAAATCACAGAGGAGCTGATAACAACGAGTACTAACAGATCCATCCTAAAACCCTCCTCAAAGAAAAACTTCTAAAACAAAGCAAAGCAAAGCAAAACCAAAACAAAACTCATTCCTTGTGGGAGACACGCCATTCGGTCGTGTTCTAACCCAAACGCCATTGCCGACCGATGATTTACAGCCCCCTCGTTTATCAACGGGGAGAATCTCGACTCGTTGCTGAATCCCGACGGACGAATACCTCCCC
>NW_010413684.1:0-420 GCF_000710305.1 Buceros rhinoceros silvestris
CACCAGCGCCAGCACCTGCGGCCTGCCACCGCCACGGGGGACAGGGACACCGCGGGGGACATGGGGACGCAGCAGGGGACACAGCAGGGGACATGGGGACATGGCATGGGACACACGGACAGAGGGATATGGGGACACGGGGACATAGCAAGGGACACGGAGACATGGGGACACAGCAGGGGACACAGGGACACAGGAACACAGCACGGAACGCGGGGACATGGGGACACGGGGACACGACAGGGGACATAGCAGGGGACACGGAGACACGGGGACACAGGGTCACAGGGGGAGCAGCACATGTGCTACCAGTACCCCCTCAATGCTCTCCCAGTTCCTCCCAGTGCCTCTTCAGTTCCTCCTAGTGCCCTCCCAGTGCCCCCAGTAACCCCCCAGTACCCCCTCAATGCCCTCCCAGTC
>NW_010413685.1:0-2278 GCF_000710305.1 Buceros rhinoceros silvestris
AGACCCAGGCTCACCTCGCTTGTGCTGGCAGGTCAGGCGTGGCTGGCACGCGGAGGGCAGAGGTTTCCACCTCCTCTCGACCCTTCGCAGGGCTGTGCAGAGAAGTGCTACTTCGGCCCGCGGTGCCGCTTCCTCCACGACGTTGGCGCCTACATGGCCGTGAAGCCGCCCGACCTGGGGCCCAGCTGCGTCCTCTTCGAAACCTTCGGCAAGTGCATCTACGGCGTCACCTGCCGCTTTGCCCAGGCCCACCTTGGGGACGGCTACCGGAACATCGTCAACGCCGACCTGGCCAAGCAGTGGGAGGGGAAGCTGCTGGTGAGGAACAACCTCTCCAAGGAGCTCCAGCACCAGCTGCGCAAGAGGAAGTTCAGCTTCAAGAAGGCTGACGAGTACCTCCGTGGTCTGGCCAAGCCCCGGGGCGATGGCGGGAAGGGGGACAAAGCCAGAGGGTCCTCTACAGAGGAGCAAGAGGTGTCCAACTGCACAACACCCCCGGAGGGTCTGGGAGACGGCCCCGAATGTCCTGTGCCACCAGAGCAGGGAGAAGGTGACACACCAGAGGCCTTGCAGAGTCCCGGCCCTGCAGATGACGAGGAGCCTTCCTCCATCAGAACAGCGGGCCCGGTGACAGACGAAGACGTGATAAAGCTCCGGTCGTGTGAGAAGAGGAAGGTGAGGGTTTGGTCGAGGGCTGCCGTCTTTCGTGTCCCTGTAAGTGGCTGAGATGGCGCTTGGGAAGGCAGGAGAGGCCCCTTAGCCGGGGGAGAGGCAGGCGGAGGACAGAGCTGCCTGGGGATGCGCGTCGTGAGGGGAAGGGTGCAGGAGGGTGAGCTCCTGGGGCTGCGGTGTGGGCCTCGGAGGGTGAGAACCCAGAGAAGCTGCAGCCCCTGGCAGGTGAAGGAGGAGGGTTGAGCTGTCGGCGGGGGTGGGAAGGATCTGCAAGGAGAGCCGAGGCGGGGGCTGCTTGGTTTGTGCGCACTGCACGGGGGTGAGAGCATTGACTCTGTCCTCTTCCTCCTCCTCCTCATCTCTGTCCTCTCCTCTGTCAGCTGGAGGAGAGTCTGGCCTCTAATCTGTAACTGCTTTGAGTTTTCTCCAAGCTGAGCAGTGAAAACAAATGGAGCAGTTCGAGTTTCCGGTTCTTTCACCCAAACACAAAGTTCTCTTGGAATGGTTGAGGCTCTCGATCAAAACTGGTGATTTCTGGGTTTCCCACTGAGTTTTACCCAAGGCAGATGATAAAACTGGAATATTTTCGTGCTTGACCACTGCCGGTCCAGCTCTGCTAAATGCTCCTCCATCCTTGTTGTTCTCCAGCTGGAAATCCAAGGGAAGCTCTACTTGGCTCCACTGACCACGGTAGGGAGATGATTCCGTCCTTGGGTCAAACTCCGCTGCTAATTCATTGGGAACAGAGCAGATCTCCTGACGGGCCACCTCTGCTGTCCCTCTCAGTGTGGAAACCTCCCTTTCCGAAGGATCTGCAAGCGCTTCGGGGCGGACGTCACCTGCGGGGAGATGGCTGTGTGCACAAACTTGCTGCAGGGCCAGTCCTCCGAGTGGGCTCTCCTCAAGCGCCATCACACCGAGGACATTTTTGGGGTGCAGGTGAGCGCTCTCGTCTTCATCACCAAACACAGCAACTCCCTTCTGAGGAGAAAAGCTGCTGCTTGAACCCCTCACCCTGTCCCCGCTTTGGTAGCTGGAGGGAGCGTTTCCGGACACGATGACCAAATGCGCAGAGCTGCTGACCCAGACAATCGAGGTGGACTTTGTCGACATCAATGTCGGGTGTCCCATTGACCTGGTCTACAAGAAGGTAAGAGGATCGATGTTTGTCTTCGCCCTCACCCCCGCTACCTGCTCCGCTCCTGCTGCTCTGATCCAGAGCTCCCAGCTCGTTTGTGGCCGTAGATCACAGCGAGAAGGCGCCTGAGCTGTTCGAAGAGCAGGGGGTGGTGAGCTGCCAGCCTGGCAGCGGGCACAGCTTGGGAGGGAAAAGGCCCGTGGGGTTTAGTGGTTGAAGTCCCCTTTCTCCAAGCCTTGAGGTGCTCCGGGTCTTACCTGCAGCCCCTGAGCAGAGGGCCCTCTCGAGCAGCTCCAGGGAGGCTCCTCACGCTGCGAGGAAGCAGAAGGTCTCGACTGTGCCGCTTTCTGTCTCCCAGGGAGGAGGCTGCGCTCTGATGACTCGCTCCAACAAGTTTGAGCAGATCGTCCGAGGGATGAACTCGGTGAGTTGGAGCGGCTGGCAGCAGCGGGGGGTGGGCTGGGGGAG
>NW_010413685.1:2383-4282 GCF_000710305.1 Buceros rhinoceros silvestris
GGTGAGCTGGTGGAGCCAACTCCTGCCTCAGCCTGGCCTCACTCCCCCGTGTCTGCAGGTGCTGGACGTCCCGCTGACCGTGAAGATACGGACGGGGGTGCAGGAGAAGATTAACGTGGCTCATAAAATAATCCCCAAGATCCGGGAGTGGGGAGCGTCCATGGTCACGGTACGGGGATGCTGCTGTGGCGTGAGGTTCTTGCCTGCTGTCGGGGCAGCTCGGCGTGTCAGCCTCGAGCACGGTGTGGGGGGGACTTGGCCCTTCCCGCAGCTGAGCAGCTCTTTCACGCCTCGGACCAGCTGCTTACCACCTTCTAGTGTTTTCCGCTAACAGCAGATGCAGAGAGCAGCTTCCTGGGTGCTCGTGGCGCAGGGAGATGTTCCTCCAGAGCTCCGGAACGGGTTTCAGCCGCATACACCTCGTTATAGCAGAGCTGGCGAAGCGATGGCACCATCTCACTTGCTTGAGGATGAGTGGTTCCTGCCCACGGGGAGTGTTCCCCGTCGCTCTGAACAGCTCTGCCTCGCAAACGCGACTCCCAGAGCACCCAGCCCTGTCTCAGCTGGGCTCCAGAAGGCTCTTGACCCCGGCCTGGCGTCAGCGCTCCCGCTCTGCCCGCCGGGGCGCTCGGTGAGGTCTCCGCGTGACTTTCCTCCCCAGCTCCACGGGCGCTCCAGGGAGCAGCGGTACACGCGGGGCGCTGACTGGGCCTACATCGCGGAGTGCGCGAAGCTCGCCAGCCCCATGCCGCTCTTTGGTAGGTGTTTGTGGTTTCTGTCACCTGGACTGAAAGTGCCCTTGGTTTGATTAAAAATTAAAGGAAAAACAGGCTCCCAGAGCCTGGGGGAGGGGTTGGAGTCTCCCATCCTGCGAGTTACCGGCAGCTCTTGTGCAGCCCAGATCGTCTGCGTGACGAGTGCTGAGCGGAGCAGGAGGGCGAGGGACAGGCAGACACAAACACTTTGTTTTCTCCCGTGGGCACCGTGGCCCAGACGGTCCCAGCTAAACCTTCAGAGCAGGAGTGGGGAGTGGAGGAGAGGAGAGGAGACGCTCCCGGTCCTCGTAAGGAGAACGCGAGTCAGATGCATCCCTGGGAGTCTCCAAAGAGGAGCCCCAGAGCCCCCGGGGACAGTCTGGCTCTTGGCCCCTGTGTCCGTGTTGGATTTTATCCCATGCCTGGATTAACTCACTTCGACTTGCCCTCATGCATCACTTTGACCTCCAGCTTCTCCCTCCCTTCTGGGCAGGAAACGGTGATATTTTGTCCTACGAGGATGCGAATCGAGCCATGCAGACGGGCGTCTCGGGAATCATGATCGCGAGGCAAGTGCCCGTGTTTCCCCTTTGCTTCTGAGCACCATAAAAAAGGAGTTAAAAAAATACCAGAACAAACCCAAACCAGAAGTTTCCTCTTGGTAAAGCTATGAAACTTGGTAAAACCAGGTTGTGTCTGTGGGAACTTTGAGCAGCTTCCTATTGACATGGAAAAAAAATAAATTAAAGCAGATCAGTGCTGGAAAGTGTCTTCAGTCAGGTGGAAACATCACTCATGGCAGTAACAATGCACTTTTTTTTTCTGGCTGCAGAGGGGCACTCATCAAACCGTGGCTTTTCACTGAAATTAAGGAGCAGAGACACTGGGACATCTCCTCCAGCGAGAGATTCGATATCCTCAAAGACTTCACCAGCTACGGCCTGGAGCACTGGGGCTCAGACACCCAGGGCGTGGAGAAGACCAGGAAGTTCCTGCTGGAGTGGCTCTCCTTCCTGTGCAGGTAGTTCCCCCGGCCCAGAGGACCCTCCGTGCTCCAGGCACAGCCACGCTGCCGCGACGTCTCCTTGCAGGTACATTCCGGTGGGCTTGCTGGAACACCTCCCCCAGCAACACACAGAGCGGC
>NW_010413685.1:4379-4768 GCF_000710305.1 Buceros rhinoceros silvestris
AAGAAACTCAGGGCGGCGCCGCGGTACTACGTGGGGAGGGACTACCTGGAGACGCTGATGGCCAGCCAGAACGTCGACGATTGGATTAAAATCAGGTAACAAAGCACTGAGCTGGGTTTAAATTGCCAGGAAGGGCCATCACGGAGCCCCGCAGCCCCTGGGTGCCCTCCAAAGGGGGGTGCTGAGCTGCCCGGACAGCCCTTGTCCCCCCGGTAGCAGAGCTCAGCACTTCTCCATTTCTCCCTGTGATTTCTGAGTTCATGGAGCGAAGTGCAAGAGACTCTTCTCCCCCCACACCTACGAGTCCTCGGGCACTGGCTTGAAACGACTTTGCAAGCCCAGAGCCAGCTCCAGCGAGGGCTGGGGCAGTTCCCCCCTCCTGGGAACAG
>NW_010413686.1:0-679 GCF_000710305.1 Buceros rhinoceros silvestris
TTTGAGGTTCCCATGAGTTTTTTTTAATCCCAATGAGGCTTTTTGGGGTCTCCTTGAAGGTCTTTTGGGTTCCCGATAAGTTTTTTTGAATCCCAATGAGGCTTTTTGGGGTTCCTGAGAGGTTTTTTGGGTTCCCACCAGGTTTTTTGAGGTTCCCATGAGTTTTTTTTAATCCCAATGAGGCTTTTTGGGGTCTCCTTGAAGGTCTTTTGGGTTCCCGATAAGTTTTTTTGAATCCCAATGAGGCTTTTTGGGGTTCCTGAGAGGTTTTTTGGGTTCCCACCAGGTTTTTTGAGGTTCCCATGAGTTTTTTTTAATCCCAATGAGGCTTTTTGGGGTCTCCTTGAAGGTCTTTTGGGTTCCCGATAAGTTTTTTTGAATCCCAATGAGGCTTTTTGGGGTTCCTGAGAGGTTTTTTGGGTTCCCACCAGGTTTTTTGAGGTTCCCATGAGTTTTTTTTAATCCCCATCAGGTTTTTTGAGGCCTCCTTGAAGGTCTTTTGGGTTCCCAATAAGTTTTTTTGGATCCCAGTGAGGTTTTTTGGGGTTCCTGAGAGGATTTTTGGGTTCCCACAAGGTTTTTATGGATCCCCTTGAAGGTTTTTTGGGTTCCCACCAGGTTTTTTGGGTTCCCACGAGGTTTTTTTGGTCCCTATGAGGTTTTTTGGGGTCCCAATGAA
>NW_010413686.1:956-1451 GCF_000710305.1 Buceros rhinoceros silvestris
TCTGGTTCCCACCAGGTTTTTTGAGGTTCCCAAGAGTTTTTTTTAATCCCCATCAGGTTTTTTGAGGCCCCTTGAAGGTCTTTTGGGTTCCCAATAGGTTTTTTTGGATCCCAATGAGGTTTTTTGGGCTCCCTCAAGGCTTTTTTAGATCCCCATGAGATTTTTGGGGCGCCCACAAGAATTTTTTAGGTTCTCGAGGGTTTTTTTGGGTTCCCATTGGGGTTTTTGAAGCCCCTTGAAGGTTTTTTGAGGTTCCTGGAAGGTTTTTATGGGTTCCCACCAGGTTTTTTGAGGTTCCCACGAATTTTTTTTTGACCGCCACCAGGTTTTTTGGGGTCCCCGCAGCTCGGGGGTGGGGTGGGGGTGGGGGGGTCACCTGGCAGGATGCGGGCCAGCGTGGCCAGGGCGGTGTCATTGGCCACGAAGCAGGAGGAGAAGAGGGCGGCGCGGGGCTTGTGGTGCAGCCGGGCCAGCGCCCGCTCCAGCGCCTCGTGG
>NW_010413687.1:0-482 GCF_000710305.1 Buceros rhinoceros silvestris
GAAAAAGAAAAAAAAAAGGGGGGGGGGAACGGGGGAAAGGAAAATAAAAAAGGGAAAAAGGAAAAAAGAGAGAAGAAAAAAGAAAAAAAAGAAAAAAGGAAAAGAAATGTGAAAGAGAAAAAGATAAAAGAAAAAACAAGGAAAAGGGAAAGAAAAAGAAAAAAGAAAAAACAAGCCAGTGCCTTCCGGGACACTTTCCCTCACGGTGGGGACGTGGCTCCAGAGCAGAAGTCCCCACTGGACGTGACAGGGAGAGCGGGTGCCGTGTGCTCCTGCTACCCGCAGGGGAAGGACACCAACCCCAAGGTGCTGCAGGGCAAGGACGAGGGACCCAGCGGGAGGCTGGAAACACGCTGAGGTGACGGAGGGTCCAGCTCGGCCGCCTCCGCCCCCAAGTCCTGCCGCTGCGGTGGCAAGGACGGGCAAAGCGAGCCCGGGACAGGCACTGACAGGCATGACCGCGGCAGTGGAGTGGCCACTCC
>NW_010413687.1:673-2203 GCF_000710305.1 Buceros rhinoceros silvestris
GGTGCCGGCGCGGTGCCGGCGTGACGCGACAGCCCGGCCGGGTCTCGGTGCGTTACCCACTTCCTTCTTTACTCATTTGCTGCCTGATAGGTCAGGATCCTTCTTCCTTCCTCCCTCCCCTCCTGCTCCTGGCCTGACACACACCAATTCCAACAATAATTAACCATTCCAGTCACTGCGACCTCTAATATTAACCCACCTCCCCTTCACGAGCCCCACTTTGACCCCTGCCTCAGTTTCCCCTTGAAGCTGGAGGAAACCATATCCCATAGGGAAAGCAGAAAGAATCTGGTTTGTTACCACGAAGGAAGTGGGTGCTGGACACCAAGGTGCTGCCGGAGACCCCCTTTGTTGGGCAAGGAAAGCAGGGTGCCCCACAGCATCCTCCTCGGTGACGCTGAGGTCCCGTGGGGGGTTCACGTCACTTGCCACAAAAATAAAAGCTCTCCCAAGGATGGAGAGCGAATGGACCCTGGTCCCAGTCTCAGATCCGCTCTGCAGGTGGTTGTCTGGGCGCTCCCTGAGGAACACAACAAGGATGGCTTGTGGTCTCCAGGCTGTGCTGGCCTTCGGGCACCCACTGAGCCTTTCAGCCCAGCAAAACCACACCAAACCCGCTGGCAGGACCTGGCACCCACCCAGCACCACAGCTCGGAGCTGGCCTGCACTGGAAACCCACCTGGGTCAGAACTGGGACTGTGCCTCACGTTCCTCACCTCTGGGGTGGTCTGGTTTGTGCATGGTGTTGGTGGTCCTGTCATCACCAGCACTGCTGGGATGGGAAATGCTGTACTGGGAGCATGGGGACAGGGCGGGCTCGTGCCCCAGCCCCATGCCGGGGTCACAGATACCTCCATCCCCAGCAGCCCTGGAGACCCCAGAGGGTGGCCGTCACCCCCAGGACATTTCCAGCTCTCCCAGCCGTGCTGCTGGGTCCATCCCCTCCGGCTTCACCAGGTCGGGCTCTCCCCTGGCCACAATCAGTTTTTCTACTGGGAAAACTGTCAGCAAATTCAAGCTGTGGTGGCCAAACCCAGGAGGCACTTGGCTGCCACGGGATGGCCACACTGGGCAAAGGATGGACCCCAGCACCCAGCTACACGCCATCCCCCTTCCACGCTCCCGCTCCCTCTCTGGGAGGCAATGGAGCTTTGCCATGAACGTCCCCATGTCCCCACCATGTCCCTTCCTCTGTGGAAGGAACACAGGGAGACTGGTGCCCATGCTTCAGATGAGCATCATTAAACATCACCAGTGGTCCCAGATCGCACCACCCAAGCCAGAGACCCAGTGACCAACAGCACGGCAAAACCCCCCCGGTCAACAGGCGCCTCGCGGATGCGGCGCTTCGGTGTCTGCCCGCAGACAGCTCTGTCCGCCGGAGACGAATTCGGCTGCGCCGCTGCCAAGCTCTGCCCTCGGAGTCATCTCCTGCCAGCAGCAGACAGCTCGGTAATGAAGCGTAATGCTCCGACACTCCCCTGAGTGACAGTGGCCAGCACCGGCTGCGGCCCCGTGGCTTTGGCCCAG
>NW_010413687.1:2312-3294 GCF_000710305.1 Buceros rhinoceros silvestris
TCGGCCTGCCAGGGAGGGGAAAAAGAGAGGGGAAAAGGAGCATCCCCTTGCCGTGAGGAGGGCTGGAGGCTGCGGAGTGGCACGTCTCCCCAGCCGGCACGGTGGGAGCTGGTACTCCCAGCTGGAGCTCTGCTAGGGGATGCTGAGCAGGAATCCCCTGGGAGAGAGGAAAAATAAGGATTACAGGGGGTCGAAATAAAATAAATTGAGGTAAAAAAAAAATTAGCATAAAAGGGGGAGCATCCCCTTGCCGTGAGGAGGGCTGGAGGCTGCGGAGTGGCACGTCTCCCCAGCCGGCACGGTGGGAGCTGGTACTCCCAGCTGGAGCTCTGCTAGGGGATGCTGAGCAGGAATCCCCTGGGAGAGAGGAAAAATAAGGATTACAGGGGGTCGAAATAAAATAAATTGAGGTAAAAAAAAAATTAGCATAAAAGGGGGCTGAAAATAATAAATGGCGGTTCGATGCCGTGTGATAAATTATTTCGGTATTATACATTCTCTGCCTCCAAATCCGGAAGACAAATACTGGGGCAGGTGAAGCGGGGAAGCAGATTTCCAAAGGCCTTCTCCCCGTTCCCGCTTATTGACTCTGTCAATCATGGCGGGCACCGTCCCAACCTTTCGCACCCGGCAAAACCTGCTCCTTTTGTTCTTGCTGAAAAACCAGGGAGCGGGGTGGGGGGAAAGGGGAGGGGAGAGGAATTTGGGGCAGGGAACTTCCAAAAGGGATGATTAAGGAGTTAATCTGCCTGAAATAGATAAGGAGCTTAGAGCTGCTGGTATTTGACTGTCCAAGTTTGGATCCAGCATGTCTTAAACACTGGCTGGAATGTACTTAGATATGACCGAAGAACATGTCCCCCCGAGGAATTACCAGGTTGCCAATTAGATTTGCTTCCCAGATTCACTCAAACCTTCACAGGCTTCTTCAGAGCAGGAAAATTGCTGCCTGTCCCTGGGGAGGTGGCAGAGCAGCCGCTGC
>NW_010413687.1:3326-3830 GCF_000710305.1 Buceros rhinoceros silvestris
CTGGGATCTGCATGGCGATGGCGATGGTGAGGCAAGGATGCCCGCGTTGGGGCATGGGGGCACTGGGCACGGTCTGGTGGGTGCTGCCAGGGGCGGTTGGGTGGTTTTGGGTGCTTGGGGATGCGGGTCTGAGCCTTGCTGAGGTCATGGCTCAGCACCAACCTCTCACCGGACCAGGCTCAGCATCCTCTGCCTGAGGCCAGGCTCCAGCCAAAACCAACCCCAACTACCCCAGCCGGACCCACCTGAGCCGGCAGCAGCCAGAGCCGTCCTGGCATCGGGGCACGGGCCCCAGCACAGAGAGGAGCCGCGATGCCGTGCGAGGAAGGAGAACAAAAACCCATGACGAACACCTGGCTCCTGGTCCCCGTGGGCACCCAGCACACCACGAGACCAATGCTCAGAGCAGCGAGACCCACTGTCCACGCTGGGGTCACCACCGGGGCAGCACAACCACAAGCAGCACCAGGGCAAAGCGGCGGCAGAAAAGCAAACACCATCCCC
>NW_010413687.1:3919-4521 GCF_000710305.1 Buceros rhinoceros silvestris
TGTGGGGTCACCACCGGGGCAGCACAACCACAAGCAGCACCAGGGCAAAGCGGCGGAAGAAAAGCAAACACCATCCCCTGCAAAATCACCTGTCTATTTTAAGCACCCCCTTCTCACCCTCATGATTCACGGTGCTCCATAACGTGATGGCGAAAGTCATGAAGGTTGGGGGGTTACACGATCACTGTGGGGGTAGGACCGTGACAGTGGGCACCCACCACCGGCCCCACACCCCAACACGCAGGCACTGAGCTCCTTCCCCATCCCGGCACTGTGGCCGGGCTGCACTCCCTAAATCCCAGCTGGGTTTCTCCGCTGGCAGTCCGGTCCTGCGGAAAGGCGTCAGGAGTGGCAGCGTGTCTCACCGGGCTGGTCTCGGCATCGCTGTGGGGGTAGGACCGTGACAGTGGGCACCCACCACCGGCCCCACACCCCAACACGCAGGCACTGAGCTCCTTCCCCATCCCGGCACTGTGGCCGGGCTGCACTCCCTAAATCCCAGCTGGGTTTCTCCGCTGGCAGTCCGGTCCTGCGGAAAGGCGTCAGGAGTGGCAGCGTGTCTCACCGGGCTGGTCTCGGCATCGCCGAGCGGCAGCGGCGTG
>NW_010413687.1:4604-5371 GCF_000710305.1 Buceros rhinoceros silvestris
CACGGGGTGGGTCTGGACATCGCCGAGGGGCAGCGGCGTGATGGAAAGCTGCTGGAACATCAGCTTCAGCTGCCGAGTCCTGGTAACAGTTGCTATGTGAAACATTCAGAGGTGGAATTTACTGTCACAGTTAATAATAGATGAAGGTTTTAGAATTTTTGATGCTTTACATTTTAAGCTGTTTGATTTATAATGTTTCAGGAAAGGAGGGAGGGGGGAAGAGGCAGGAGCTGAACGGCAGCATGTGGTAAACACACTGAGCGTGGAGGTGGGCGGGGGGGCTCCGTCCACCCCCCTGCCCACGCGGGGGATGCGGTAGAGACCCCCCACATGGCCACCGGGATGGGGTCTCCCACCAAGCACCAAGACCCAACCCTGCAGAAAACCAGGGCGCAACCAGGACCGTGCCCCTCGATTGCACTTCACCTCTCTCCTGTTTTTCCCTCTTAAATCGCTGCATCTCTCCTCCTTCTGCCCCCGCCGGTGTTTTTATTCCAGCGGGTTGCTGGGTTATTTACTTGCTGGCGCTCCTCTCCCCTCTTGCAGGTGTATTTCAAGTAGGCTCCTGAAATAGCAGCGAGCCGCGCGCCCGCGGCGGTGCGCACTGGGTCGTGCTGATTAGCGACATGCTGCCAAAAAATAGAAGGGTCTTATTTCCCCGCCGAGCTACTGCCACGTTTGCACGAAGCGCCGCTGATGCCCCGGCGCGAGGGGATGCTGCGGCTGGATCTGGGGCAGCTGGTGCTGGCATGTTTTCCCCCGGGCCT
>NW_010413687.1:5446-6065 GCF_000710305.1 Buceros rhinoceros silvestris
AGCTGGTGCTGCCATGTCGGCCCCAGGCCTGAGCTCTCTTTCCAGCACAGGCGTCAGTGCCATGGCAGGGCCCTCGGTGTCCTTCAGTGTCCCTTGGTGTCCGTCAACGTCCCTTGACAGGCTCCAAAGCTGCCCAGCGCTTAGGATGGCTTCAGCTCCAGCACCTTGTACCAGCTTCTCCCAAACCCTGCAGCATCCCATCACCCCAGACGTGTGTGATCAGGAGGATTTAATCCCAGCTCAGAGGGGTTTTGGGTCAGGCACAAGGTGGGGAGCAAAGGGGGACCCCACTCCCACACTGGGAATGCAGCGACATCTTGATAAAATTGAGGGGGGGAAGATGGATGAGAGAGGGTTCCCCGTCTGCTCCCCCAAATCAAGAGAGGTAACATGGTGCAGAGGGCAGGAGCCGCATTGCGGTGCCGTTGGAATGATGTGGGGGCTGGAGCTGGGACGCTGGAGCCTCCAACACCCGGAGACATCCCTGCCCTAACCAGCTCTGTGGCTCCTGCCAAGGCCACGGGGCTGCCAGACCCCAGGAGGTTGCTGGGGCGCGTCCCTCACCGCTGGCACCCTCCAAAGCCCCGGGCTCCCCCGACAGGACTGGGGCTTTCTGGGG
>NW_010413687.1:6151-6624 GCF_000710305.1 Buceros rhinoceros silvestris
GGCACCCTCCAAAGCCCCGGCTCTCCCCGCCAGGACTGGGGATTCCTGGGGGTCCTGGGCTGAGCTGCCCCGTGATGTCTCAATCAGGGCTTGTCCTTCGCCCCCATTTACATAGGCACAGCCCAGCCAGAGCTGAGTATAATTTCTTCATGAAGCGGCTCTGACACCCGGGGTAGCTCGCCTTAATGAGGAGGGTTATTCCACAAAGATCCGTTACTAATGGGCTTGGGGGCGCGCAGATGCCTGCTGCCAAAAGCAGAGCTGCGACGTGCCCGGCTCTCCCCGGCGGTCACAGGGTCCCCACTGGATTGTCACCCATGGCTGAGCCGGTGCTGGGACCTCCAGCTTGGTGGGCTCTCACCCAGGCGCCGGCAAGATCCCGATGTCTCTGCTGGCTGCTTCTCCGCGATAAAAACCTCTCTGAGGTCCAAATCACAACCACGCGGCATATCTTGGCGAGGAAACCATCCAAC
>NW_010413688.1:0-8004 GCF_000710305.1 Buceros rhinoceros silvestris
CCACCACCTCCCTAGGCAACCCGTTCCAATGCTTAATAACAGTTGAACAGTGGAACCCTGTGAAGCAGGGGACTGTCGCAAACACCCCAGCTCCTCTCCAGCCCCTGGATGTCCCACTGCAATCGTGAGTTCCTTTCTCCCCCCCAAATCCACCGGATTCAAGAGCATCCCTCAAATACGCATTTATTTATCAGTGTAGCACACACAAACACCACGTGTGGCGCCGCGACAAACGCACAAACACAAGGAAGCAGCAGCACCGGCAGACCCCCCACACGCGGTGTGGAGCAGTGAGGTGGGTGTGAGAGGATTCATCCAGCCGCTGACCGTCTCTGACAGGCGGCCGTAACTCCAACCGCTCTACCCAGAAACCGCCCTGCGCTCCGCGGGCCGTAGCCGACGTGCTCTCCTGCCTCCAGCTCTCACCTCCACCAACCAGCTCGAGCTCAGCGGGACCACAGAGGGAAGCTGCACCGCGTCGTGACGCCACCCCAGCACGGGGCAGGTACCGCTTTAGAGCTGCATGGTTGGGGGTGCCAAAAGAAGCACAAAGGGGCTCACTGATTTCCTTCCTTCCATGTTTGCCTGCTTCACCTTTATGGTAACACAAGCTGGATCCTTCCCCACGTGCCTTCAGGCTGCTGCTCCTCAGCCGTGCTTCTGACGGTGGCCAGCGCCAAGACGCTGCGTGGGGACACTCACCCTGGGCATCGCCACCAGCAAAGAGACATCCTGCAAGGGCTAACATCAACCACACCCAGATGTGCCACTGGGGTGATTTTTACCTCTAGTGCTGGACTCCCGTCCACCGGCGAGGGCCTGCCTTTCTGAGAGCCCCTGGCACAGCCCCGGGATGAGCAGCGCGGCCTCCAGCACCCAGGGGTTCGCAGTGGCAAAGCAGAATCGCTCCTCCTGGTCTGCTAGGAGCGTTTAACAATCCAGCCACGCCACGACAAGGAACACCACGGCAGTGGCCCTGGCAAGTCCAGGCACCCGAGCACCATGCCAGGTGAACACCACGTCCCTCTTCATGTACTCCCTGCACCCAGTCCCTCACCACCGTGTCCTCAGAGAAACTCTGATGGACTGAGGAGGAGCTGTCAGCCCGGTTCTGCAGAGGGGGAGGCTGCGGCGCAGGTTGGAGCCGTGGTGGACCCCGAGCAGCACCCTGCCGAAGCCGGGCGCAGGGGTTGCCTCCCACTCCCTCAGAGCACTTTGACTCCGGCAGCACCAGGACACCGCTGGGATGTGACACGGCTCATCAGCGTCAGCTCACGGACTCGGAGATTAACCGTGTCCGAAAACACGTCGCTTTGGAAAAGCCCAGCAGGGCTGACTAGAGAATTACACACCACCCACCCAAGTTTCAAACAAAATCAGCCTAAACCGCCTCAGACATCGTTCCCCATGACACTCAACGACATCCTCGTAACGAACCACCACGTCTTAATTAACAATCCCTGTAGAAACAGGAGCACTCTCCACTCGGGGGTTACTAAGGAAAGCCTCAACCCGTATTTCTTTCCTCCAAGCCCTGTTAGTCATGGTTTTATTTAATTCTGGGGGAAGCATCCCATAAGGGCAGAGAGGAATCACTGTCATCATTTAAGGCAGGCACGCTCTGCTGGGATTCGTTTTGTATGGGCACCTGATTTACGGCTGGAACAAGCCCCAGTTGTTCAACTGGGGGACACAGTGTCCAGCCAAAGCCCTGTGAGGAGACACACAAGCTCCCACCCAGCCCGGGGAAGCGAGGCGAGGCAGAGCGCCTGCCCCCACCGCTGAGCCCTCCAACAGCGGCTGCGGACCAAAGGGCAGCTGAGGAGATCTGCCACCGGAGAGCGGGAGCCACAGGCAGCCAAAGCCCCTCTGCAGGAGTTGCTCCGGGCGGGTGGGGAGTTCTGCCCCCGGAGAGCGGGAGCCACAGGCAGCTAAAGCCCCTCTGAAGGAGTTGCTCCCAAGCAGCGGAGACAGGCTGGGGAACCATCCCCTGCAGATCTGGGGTTATATCAACATGTGGACGAGAACGATGCCGAGCTGTGAATGCAGGGGCAATGAACACGAGCGAAGGAAGGAAGGGCGGACAGCAGTAACAAGGACCTGGACCAAAAGCCCATTCTGGGTCAGGAGGGGAACCCTGATCTTGAGGAACAGCCCAGGAACACCCAGACTGAGGCAGGAGCTTGTCTGAGAGAGCTGCCTTCAGGGGAGGTCCAGCAGTGCCACTGCAGGGGCAGGAGCCACGGCTCCAGTCAGGCATCAGCCCCGAAGGTGCGGGGGCACAGAGGGCCCTTGTTGGATGGAGGAGGGTGGTCTGGCACGGTGGGGACATCCCCAACATCCATTACAGCCCCATAGCCTGTCTCCAGTCCCAGCCCTCTCCGCCCCTGCCCTCATGTCATCTCTTCTCCATATCCAACGGCCCAGGAGCTCCAGGGTTCCAGTTCCAAAGACGTTCTGTCCTCATCACACGGTGCCTTGGGGAAGCCATCATCGTTTGCACCCCAGGAATATTAGTCAGCGTGCTACAGAGTGCCACGCTAACGAGAACCGAATCGATTCATGAGAAGTGCCTGCTCAGCAGGGTTCTTACCTATTCCTCAGACATAACTGTGCTAGATTCCAGCTTTTTTTCCCCAGCCCCAATACCCAGCCCATGCGACGAGTTAAGTATCTACATAATGTATAGTCCCCATCGCTGTGAACTACCTAATCTATACATTCCTAAAGTCTCTCTCTAGCTCCAGAATGGCTTCATCGATTTCCATAATTTTTTTATTAAAGAAAAATTTCACACAGGCAGTGAGATGGATGTTTCCTTTGGGATCTTGGCTTATGTGCCAAGCGAAAAGCCGATACAATCAGAGCCAGCCCTGCTACAAACCTCTGAAAAACAGAAAAACCTCATCGCTGTGACAGATACGACACTGCAATTAAAGTCTTTGGTAACAGACACGATGCAGCCAAAACATTCTACTTCCAGCTGCAGCACTGACCACATCTTGACGTCCAGCACCAGTGGGGTGAGGTCCCTCTGGCCTCCCAAAGTACAACACCACAAAGCTTGCACTTGTTGTCCGTTACAAAAACGCCTCATCTGGCTGCTGAGACACCAGTACCTGCGAGTACTGACCCGCCTTCTCTCACTCCCTCCCGCAGCATCCCGAACCAGCTGAAGATTCTCCTACGTGCTCAGAAGCCCAATGTTTGTGTTCTTTACTGCGTGACAGGAGGGATTAACACAGGCGCAAACCCTGAATTTCCAATGGGATGCTCAATGCAGAAACCGGTTCTCCCAGGGAACAAAGATGGGTCCCAACCTCTGCAACCTGGCTGGGAGCGGAGGGAGGCTCCCAGCTCAAAAATCTAAAGAAAATATGTTAAAATGACGACGCTGAAATGATGACGCTGAAATGACTAGGGCGCAGCCAGCCCGTGGGTCCCAGCCCTGCAGCTCGCGCCCCTTTGGGAGGCATTTCCTGACCTCTGCGTTTCCGCAGTGCCAAGTGCCTCCCATGCACCCAGGCAGGTTCTTCACTCTGTTCCCTTGGCCACAGAAGAGCAGTTCCCAGTTACATCCACATTCCTGGTCAGGACCGAAGACTGAACAACCTGGGAGAACAACACCCCGGGTTCCATAAAGAGAATGGGGATCGTCCACTGACAGACGATCAACGCTGCTCCTTGGAGCGGCTGAAAGATCCCGTAGCTTAAACTACAGCTCCGCTCTCCAAACGGGTGATGTGAAATGGCCCCATCCCGCTCAGCAGCACCGCTCCTGATGGGTATCTGCAGAGACAGCTGCTGACTTCACTGAGGAAAACAAGATTTCGCTGCATTTCACCGCGCTGTCCCTTACAGATAACAAGCCTGAGGGAGCACGACTGCATCTCGTGTTTTGTGCGTGTGTAGAATAAACTGCATCCACACAGAATTTCAGCTGCCAAGTCACTTCGGCGAACGGAGACGACGGTTCCCGGTGAAGGTCCCATGCACAGGAAAACTGCCCGGTCAGCCCTGTATCCCACAGGTCACTTTAGAAACAACCATCTCGTGGTACATCCCACTCGGTATATTCCGGGAAAATCAGATCATCGCAAAACCCGCACCACAGAGCCACACGAGAGAAGGGTCGCATGAGGCTGCCACGTGTCCACCCGCCGACTGTGTCCTTGGGGGACAAGGATGCGGCAACTTCAGACCTCGCCATGCCTCCTCTTCTCTCCAGACGCTGTTGAATGCAGAAGGCAGCAGTTATTCTTTGTCCAGAAATGAACACACCGTAAGGGACATTTCAAAGCTACATGGACTGCTCGTGTCAGAGTCCCAGAATACACAAAATAAAAGTCAGGCCAGTTGGAATAGGAGGCGGGTGGTGGCAGCAGGGGGAGACCACAGAAGGGGGAAACTTAAAAATATGTTTTCATTTGAGATGATCAGGTGGGCAGGTGCCCGCCAGCCCGGGGGTGGTTTATGGGCAGTGATTTCACGCACGTGCAAATCCCTGGATGACAACACCTCGTGGGGATGACGGGGAGAAGAACCACCTCCAGACCTGCCAGGCAACTGCTGCCTCAACCCTGCTGGTGGCACAGAGATCTGGAAAGAAATGCTTCCCTTTCTGGAGAGGAAGGAGCTGATGGCCAGGATTCTTGCAAAAGAGCCAAAGCAAAACTGTGACACACGGAGCCGGAGACCTTCGCTCTGCCATTTCGATCCACTCTACAGTGGAACAACAAACAGGGTTTGTGTCCGCGAGCCCCAGGGAAGGGTTTCCTGTCCTTTGCACTCCTCTTCCACACCATGCAGAAACGTCCCGGCAGCCGCTGGGCTCGTGTGGGGAGTTACATCTTGGTCCACCGGCTCTGGCCCCTGGCACCTACCCTGTGGCCTGTGTGAAGGCAGAGCTGTGACCGCCGGAGGTTCAGCTCGGGGTATCCCACTCACATCAGCCCACACACTTCAGTGTGGTTTGGCAGACCACCACCTCCTGCAGGAAAACCCAGCATGCTCCATCTCAGAAGATACCCCTTGGCTTCCACATGAACTCCTCTCTTGGGCAGGTTCTCACTTCTTCAGCCCTTTCAGAAAACCCAGCCCATTTCTTCCACATCTTTGTCTTGGTGCTCAGAGCAAAGCAATCCTCATGTCAGCCCGGCCTCCACCGGCAGCCCTGTAGCGCTGGGCAGGTCTGTGGGTGCTCACCCAGCTCTCTGACGGACATAATGAATCCCGGCTGCACCAGCTAACAGCGCCTTGTGCAAAACGAGCCTTGGTTGGGAACTCACTGTGCTCAGGGGAAAGCTCCAAAACTCATCCACAGGATTAATTCTTTTCTCTTGTGACCGAAGATGGGGGGTTTGCCTTCCTCCCGGGTGCTGGTGGCAGCTGGCAGAGCTCTGCTGACATGGGGAGGCAGCAGAAGCAAAACCGTCTCCTGGGATGAAGGTGCCACATAAATTTAAGGAGATTTTGGACAGTCACCAAGAGCCGCAGCAGCTGCAGCTCTGCTGGGAATACAAGGGGGGAGCCCGGCGGAGGTGGCTTATGATGAAACCCTTTAGGATATATTTCCCTGGGTTCTGAAGCTCCTAAGAGGCTGTTGGGAACAACAACTAAAAATAAATAACTCTAAACCCTGCCATGGGAGGGGTTCAGCCCCATCCTTTCCAGTCATCCCCCCGGCCCCGGCAGCACAAACGCAGCGAGCTGTAGCGCTGCTGCGCCCACCAGAGCCTGCTCCCCATCCCTTCTGGCCAGGCAGGAGCCACAGTCTCTGCAGACAGGCACTGAGGGCTCATCAGCCTCACAGGCCATCCCACATCGCCGCTCTCACACTGCTGCCATAATTCACTCTGGAGAAACTTCAAAGGGAAGAATTTGACCTGAAACCTTCTCGTTTGCAGAAGCAACTCCAAAGCTTTCTGTAACCAAACCAGAATTATTTCTTCTGACCACAAACAAGTGCCTGATGACGGAAGCACCGCTCAGTTCTCTCCATAACAGCACCAACACCTGATCACCGTGCTAACGCAGTATTGCCTATTCTCGACAAAACCAATAGCGAGTAAAGCACAGCGTCCCTTCTCACACGGCAAACCCGCATGTTCTCGGCCCCCCCCAGCAGCGCCCTGCTGTTTCGAACCAGTGACAGCAGTGCCACACTTCCACTGCCACTTGGGAGCCAGGAGCACGGTGATTTTGGATGCCACCCCCTACGTGGGGACACCACCGTGGGCAGGGAGGCCACTCCTGCACCGGTGCGAGCACACGTGGGCTCTGCTCTGCAGCTCAGGATTCCTGTCAATTCTGTGTGAATCGTACCCCTACCATGGGGTACGTGCCATTCCTGTAAGTCCCCTGGAAGTGCTGAGGGTACCACAGGGTTTGGTTGTGCCACTGGCAAACTCCCGCCTCACACAAAGCCATCCTCGACCGTGTATCAACTACCAAGTAGCTACCCCCCAAGCCAACGAGGACTCCACTGACACCCAAACTCACCCAGAGGCTGTTTGCAGTGCTCCCTCCCCCACACCGTGCTGAGGGACCCACCTTCATGCCTGATGCCACACACCCTGGAGGGGACACCCACCTCTGCACAAGCCATGGAGGAGCTGCCACACACTGACGGCATTTCCACTGGGACCCGCCATCGCTGACGGCACCGCACAGAGGGTCTTGCTCGCTGCGCAGGCTTTGCCCCTCATCCAGGAGAAGCCAACCCACGATGCTCCAGTTAGAAGCCAGACCCTCAGGTGCACCAACAGGGAGGGACCACCGACACTTCCGGTGCCACTGGTCTTGCATGGGGCAAAGCGGAGGATGCAAGCCTCGGCTGTGCTGGAATGTGGTCACCACCATCATTCCCACATCGCCCACCCCGCTGAGCTCCTGGAGAGTGAGTCAAATATTAAAAACAAGTGGGCTGCTCGAGGCACTGCCAGTATTCCCCAGACTCCTCAGAGAAAGCCTCCTCCTGGGCGGTACCTAACTGGTACATGGCAGAAGCAGAAAATTTCTCCTTTCATGATGCTGCTGAACACATCTTCCTACCAGGGCAGGTGTGTGCCTGTACGTACCTCTGTTTGTCTTCAGCATCTGATGGGGGAAAGTGATAAGCACAGCGGTCCTTGCAGGAAACCGGCTCCTTGGTGGCGGGGGCCAGCCAGCACTTTCACAGCAGCTAATGCTGTAAATCAGGTACGAAACGTCACCGGGAAAAAGACGCTTCAGCTGGTGAAGAAAGCGCAGCACTGGGAATGTTTTCAGTGCGTCTCCAGAACAACTCGCGTTCCTGCCTCCCACTAAACCAAGAGCAAACATGTCCCTAGTTTTTCAGAGGACATTTAGTGGACACTTTCCTCAGCTGCCTTTTGTGTTCAAAACTATATACTTGGAAATGAATTTCAAAGAAAAAGGGAGATGAAACCCAAGAACCTCTCGGCTTTGACTGTTACTTTGTCTTCAAATTTATGGTGCATTTCTGGCAGTTTTCTTCCGAGCCCACAAACCATCCGCATGGGAACGCTGGAGCAGGGGCTGCAGGCTGCCCTGACAGTGCGCCGCTCTGCGAGATGGAGCTGAGCGAGCATCGGCAGTTTGGGCTGAAGGTACATTTCCAAAGCTGTAAATAAAAACATTCCTTTGAACAGAGGCAACAGCAAAGCAGCGGTGGGAACCTGCAGGCATTGCTTTCACCATCCCCGGGACCCAGAGGGCTGTGATCCTGCACCCGCTGCAGCCCAGAGACTCTGCCGATGGGCTCCTCGAGGGCCAGGACTTCTCCTCGCTCCCATAAGGCATTGGTGGTGCCGCGGCAGCCGTGCTGGAGGCTCGCCGGTGCCAGAGCCTCGCCAGAGCCAGATCGTGAGACTGGGCAATGCTCGGAGAGACAGACCCACTGCACAGACCCGCAGCCTCAGACCTGAAGTGCGTCTTGGACTTCTGGTCTCGGTCCCTGCTCTGCACGCTGGGTTCAGGCTGCGGGAGGGAAGGGGGGGGGGT
>NW_010413688.1:8123-10648 GCF_000710305.1 Buceros rhinoceros silvestris
AAGCCTGGTGGTTCCTGGTGCTCTCAGCGGCAGGGAGCGACCCTCCGGTGCAGAGCGCATCACCTGAGCTGAGGACTTGAGAGGAGGGACCACGCTGCGGGAGCAGCGGGCTGCTAACCTACTTCCCAGCAACAGCAATTGGGAACTCTCAGAAGATAAAAAGATAATGAACAAATAACCTTCACAGTAGCCAGCGCTGCAAAACGCCAAGGTTCCCCTTTGTGTTGACTGCCTGTTATTAATGAGCCTGCCAAGCCTCCTAATGAACTTTGTGCTTCATGTGGAAAACGTGGGGTCTGTCCAAGAGCGCAGCCAAGAGCTCCCTCATTTGTTTCTAGTCTTACGCCAGAAAGTTCTGACAGTCTGAATCTAAGAAAACGCATTTTTCTGTGTATTTTCTCATGTCTCCGTGTTCCTGTAGTACTACTGAGGTTTGAAACATGCCACTGTCTTTTCAGGGAAAGGCTTGATGCATCGAGCAGTGGCAAATCATTAAATATTTCAAGACTTTTATACCACCACTGACACCACAGTGAAGAATTTAAAACCTGTCCTCAGACAAGCAGCTCAGTCACAGCAACACCGCAGCATAAGAGCACTGAGCTTCGTATTTTCTGAGCTGGTTTTAGCCTACCCGCGGCCGCGAGGCTGCCTGGCCGGCAAAGTGCTTCACGCTGCCTTTGGAGACAGGCAGAGCAAGGTGGTAAATACAAATTAAAGGCACTGCTGGACCAGACCCTTGCCATGGAGACAAACAAAAAAGCCTTTGGGAATGGCTGCCCCTCTCTGCCAGCCCAGCTGCCCCCCGGGGATGAGTCTTGGAGCAGCGATGCCCACGGAGCATGGTCCCCAGCAGCTGTGGCCGGCAGCTAGCACGACACCAAGGGACTACAGTGACAGGCATTGCCACCTTCTCACATCTGATGGGTCCCACGCTGCAAAAACCCACTTTTATTGGATTTAAAAGGTGCCTCCATGGCTAGTAATATTATTGAATATCCGCTTTCCTGAGTCAAGAAAGCCCAACACCTCCATGTTCAGCTGCTGGGAGCGTCCAAGTCCTGGCAAGCGGCTGAGACCATCTCTTGGCACCCAGCAGAGATGGGTGCTGGGACAATGTCCTCCCCAGAGCTGCAAACTACTGGAATCTACAAAAAAAAACCCCACAATGAAACCCCTCCCGGAGGTGCTGCTCCAACCCACTGCAGATGCTCCCTCTGCCTGCAGCAGCTCCATGCCCCAGCGCCGTCACTGAGATGGTCGGGGCCAGGGGAGCCGGAGCTGAGCTCGCCAGGCTCCCCTGCCTGCTCGGACGGGCTGTTCAGGAGAGAGAGTTGGGGTGAAAGAGCAGAAGGATTCATCCGAGCTCAGACAATAGACCGTTCGCTCAGCACAGGGACATTACCAGAGCCAACTTGGGATAATTGAATAAAAAAGGCTTTATTTAGCAACAGCACATTCAGGTATTACCCAGCAGCAGCCAGCCCCTGCCCACACGCCTTTACCGAGCACAGCCAGAGGTTAATTTTGTTGAGGGTTTATTTTGTTAGGGATAATTTTTGTTGAGGGTTTAACCAGCGCCATTATCTGACATGTAAATAAGACCTCTGGAAACGAGCTCTGCCTCCCAGCGTGCTGGTCTTCTCCCCAGCCATGGGGAAGCCAGGTGACACATTCGATGGGCCACATCCCCACACGCTGCCAGGGTGAGCAGCATAGACCATGAGCCCAGCAGCAAAAATGTGTGTTACAAACTTCCAGCGAGCAGCTTCGCTCTCCAGACGCGTGCCGCGGTTAAGAGCACTGCACACGAGAGCGGTGACCTGCGCGTGGGGCAGCTTCTCCCCACATCAGTAAAACCAGAAACACACAGATCAGAAACAACAGGCACAGAACCAGCCTGGTGAGGAACCGCCGCCGACCTCGGCAAGACGGGGAATATCTGCGCTCATCAGGGAATGACCTTCAAAACTCATTCGCCGCTCGCAGCCGGTGCGGCAATGGTTTCTCTCACTTGTGCGATACAGCACATTCCCACCACGAACACTGCAATTTCTCACCTGCTACCAACACTCGGCTCCTAAGGCAGCACGAAAGAGAGAGAACACAAGTACTTCACTGGGGTAACCTTGGCTGTGAGGGGAACACGAGCTGGTTCTCCGTACCTTCGGTCACGCACGCTAAATAGCAGCATTCCCCACTTACTAGGCTGGGATAAAACGAGCCACCGGAATTCGTGATCTAGTGTTTTTTTCTCTTAAATAAAAAAGAAGAGATGTGCAGAATGACGACACCCTGTTAAACGATCTTAAGGACGGAAACCCCGGATTTTTCTGACTGCATTGCCTCTACTTTCTCTCCCAAACTACGGCTTTCCATTTAATTTGTATGAAAAGCAGCCTCTGAGAAGCGAATTAGTTTTGCTTATGCTAAATAAACTGGGTTGCCGTTCGAGTTGTTTACTGGGTCACACTTTACAACCCAGGTGGGGGAGGCGAGGGAGGCACGGGCGGCATTAGCATTCT
>NW_010413688.1:10830-11200 GCF_000710305.1 Buceros rhinoceros silvestris
CCGTATTCATCTTTTCCAGACGGTTTAAGCCCCCCCGAGCCTGCAGCGCTCCTCGGTAACCATTCTTCAGCGTTATCATTTAAAGCATGTTTCTGCCTGTAAACGGAAAGCTGCTCCCTCCTCCTCCTCGGAGCTGCAGGGCAGGGGGAACTGGGGAGACCCCACCAAGGTTGCGAGTTGGGAGCTGGTGCTATTTACATCTCGAGTCACCTTTACTCAAAACTCTGCCCTGAATTTTCCATCGCTTTCAGGCTGGGCTGCAGCCAGCTGAGAGCAGCAGGAAGAGTTACGAGGGCTCTAGCGTGCAGGTTTTCGGCGAGCTCCCTTGCAGGGAGGAGGGTAATTGTAGGAATGAAGAGGAAAAGCCGCC
>NW_010413689.1:0-5384 GCF_000710305.1 Buceros rhinoceros silvestris
GGGTGGAGGCCAGGGGGTGGCGGGGTAAGTGGTTGAATCGAGCCGCAGGTAATGAGCGTGAGTTTCCCGAGAGACCCAGCTGGTAACCGCTCGGTCCTAATCCACAGACACTTCCCGGCAGAAATACTTGGAACAAGTAATCCATCCTGGAAGGAAGGGAGAGTAGTGAGACTCTTGTTTTGAGCACTTACCCTCTGAAGTGTGAGGGTAGTTAAGAAAAGTCTGTTGCTTACCCACTGATGCTTAGTAAATGGTGCCATTGCCATGCGGCCAGTTGCGCTTCCTTCAGGGTACCAGAGCTTTCAAGGAGCTCGAGTTCACTGCAGTGTGCCTGTCTGCATTTCTCTTCCTGGGGCTCTCCTGGAGTCTGCTGTAGTTTATCCTGACTTGTTTTTTGTTATACCGACTTCGCTATTTTTTTACCCTTACAGGACCTAAAATAGCAGCTGTTATGTGTGCACAAACTCTTCTTGGTCATGACTATGTAAAGTCCCTAAGGCAGCTGGTGGCTTACCCATGGTAGATGATGTGATGAATGGTAGCCTGGTCACATGTTGTAGTCTAAGGGGTTGTGATGCTTGAGCTTAAAAGTTCAAACTGGTTTGAAATTAAGCATGAAATGCCTTCTTGCAGGTAAAGTCCTTCATAAGTCTCTTACAGTGCCTGTGTGGTTCTTTTTGTTACTTTAACTTGCTGCACTTCAAAGCAGCTGTTCCTTGTCAGACCTGAATGTGGAGCAGACCCTGCACTTGACAGCCCCATTAGAACTGAGCAGCGCCCTCACCTCATTCTCCTTGGTAGTGGGTACTGGAGATGAGGCTACTCCCCTGGCTCCTGACTTTCACTACACCTCACTCTTTCTGTAAGGAGTCTCTTGTGGCAAGAAAATAACGAGTGGTACTTCTGAGGCACCAGCAGTATCTGGTGGCTTTATGTTATTGGTGTCTGTGAGGCAAGGAAAGTGATTTCTTTTCTAAAACAAGTGATACTTACTGTTGTTTTGTTCTGGAGTTGACCTCCCACAGGATTACTGTGTTCTGTTTCAGGGTGCTACTGTTATCAAACGCTTCTCTGGCTCTGAAAACACCATTCTTTCATCTGGAAAAGATGAATTACCCAACTATGTGGTCAATGCTTCACCAAAGCAAGGGTTTGCAATTTACATAGATGAATCAGAAGATAAAGAAAACCTCAGTTGCCAAGTGGCTGAAGAGCTGGAATCAAGCCTATGTGAACTGGAAAGTAGTGCAATGACATCCAGTGTTCACCTACTGCTGGATCTGAGTACAGGTAACTCCTGTTACTACTTGGAGGCTGTCCATGGTACAGGTACATGCAGGGTGATTATGATGCTGGTAACCAGTGAGCAGCTTATGTTACAATAAATAACACTTCAAGATAACTTGGATTGTGTCTGCATGGCACAACACTTCTGTGTTAGAAACGGCAGGAGAAGGTGAGGAGGCTAATTACACAAATGTCTTGCTGCTTCCCTTTACCTGTTAGGATCTCCTATGCTAGTGGACACATCCTTCCAGTCCCAGCCTGAGGATCACATGGAAGATGCCATAACTCTAACTGTGGCAGAGTATGCAGAAGACATTCATCAGTACCTCCGAGACACTGAAGTGAGTGGCTTGCAACAAGCTTATAGATACTTGTGGTCTCTGATGGGCTGTAATA
This sequence comes from Buceros rhinoceros silvestris, assembly GCF_000710305.1. Classification (NCBI taxonomy): domain Eukaryota; kingdom Metazoa; phylum Chordata; class Aves; order Bucerotiformes; family Bucerotidae; genus Buceros; species Buceros rhinoceros. The sequence goes on from NW_010413689.1 coordinate 1,684, forward strand.
CTGCAAAGATGTATGGCTGCCCCAGGATAACCCAAGGCTGCCACTGAACTACAAAGGAGAGAAATCAAGCAGGAAAAGCCATTTCTGAAGGCGGTGTCTAGACAGTGATGAGATCTTTCAGCATTACTCTGTGTTCCTGAAATTCCCCACCATTGGAACATCTCTTGACTTTTTGGGATGAAGAATTCTTGCAGATGGGAGTCAAATGCTGTGAAAATTCTAGAGCAGTTGGATGTGATCTCGCCAACAGCTCACTTGCTCTAATAACTAGTTTTTCCTAACTTTCTGTATCAGAGCAGTAAATTGCAGTCTCCCAATAGGAAAGGGGAGAAAAAAATGTGATTTGTTCATCCTCAGGTTCCTCTGAATGGCTCATATGTGCCTGATGGCAAAGGCTGTCCATGTCCAGGAGGTCTTTTATTATTCTGTTACTAACACAGTAGCTCTTATCTCTTCAGTGTAGAAATACTACTTTCTAGAGATGCTACTAGCTGCTAATTAATACTACTAGCACCATAACTGTAGTTAGTAGTAATGGGTAATTACTAGTGGAACAACTTGTGCTCCTTTTGGTCCAAGTGTAAAGAATGTTAATCAGCTCAGCCACTGATGGCTCTTTTCAGCATGAGCAATGTCATTCTTCAACTCCTTCTCCAAACAGGTGAGATTCCGGCCCAAGCCTTACTACATGAGGAAGCAACCAGATATCACAACAGGAATGCGTGCCATCTTGGTAGACTGGCTGGTGGAAGTAGGGGAGGAATATAAACTTCGGACAGAGACTTTGTACTTGGCAGTGAACTTCCTGGACAGGTTCCTTTCCTCCATGTCTGTTCTCAGAGGGAAGCTGCAGCTTGTAGGAACAGCAGCAATTCTTCTGGCTGCGTGAGTGTCTTGACTTCTAGAATATCATGAGCTAAAACTTATTTTTGGACTGAATCTTTAATTTGAAAGGCTGAAGCTTTCAGTGGTAGCTAGTGTTTCATGATGTCCCATGATTAGCCACTTTGCCTACTTTGGCGCTGGCAAAATTAAACATTTAATGCTTGTGATGTGAGGAACTGTAGTGGGGAAACCTTTGAACTGTAATAGCAGGATCAAAAATGCTGCCAACCTGTAAGGCTGTAGCAGATTCATAGCTGCGATCTGCAATTAGCCTTGAACTGCTTTAAGTAGATGGGGTACCCAACATAGCCTAGGAGTGCATGGGGTTTTGTGTGGAGTGCCTTGTGTTACTGAGACTTTATGAAAGCTTGCTACTAGTCAAGAACCAGCAACATGAGTGTGTTTATCTCGAATGATGACTTGGATTTCCTCTAAACATCTTTGGCCAAATCTGAAACTAAATTGCTACCCACCCTGGAGGAAGGACTAAGTTAAGAGGTCTAGACAAATCTTAGTGATGTCATGTCCTTATCCTGAAAACTTTTTTACCAGAATTTTCAAGCTGAAAAATGTGGATTCTGTATTCCTTTTTTCAGGAAATATGAAGAGATCTACCCGCCAGAAGTGAATGAATTTGTGTACATAACAGATGATACCTACACAAAAAGGCAACTGTTAAGAATGGAACAGCTGCTTCTCAAAGTGTTGGCTTTTGACCTAACAGCCCCAACCATCAACCAGTTCCTCCTTCAGTATTTTCAGATGCATGGAGTCTGTGTCAGGACAGAGAACTTTGCAAGGGTATGAATTTCCTTCCTTTTAGGACTGAGGAAAAGTGATCCTAAAAATACAACCACTTGTATTTCACTAAGTTATCTGAGAAGACAGGTTCTGCTAGTGTCCTATGCTTTATCAGAAGATACCCTTTTTCTCATGCCAAGTCTTATCTGGGGCAGCAACAGGCCTAAGATGGGGAGTTTTGTAGTCTACTACCTTCAGTAGCTGGCTTGTGGTGCTGAGACTTCTGGATAAGTGTCTCATGGAAATTCTGAGTTTGGTCTGTCTGGTCAGAGATAATGCACTGACTGGGATGTTAGGAATCTGGTTGGTTTTTCAGCAGTGCTGGCATAGCAAGTCTGCCCTGGAGGTGATGGTACTACATATTGCTACACAATGACATAGCTGCACAGGCAACCCTGCTTAGAAACAGGTTAACCCAAGCTTATAGCAAAACATCTGATCTGCTGCTTATCTGCAAAAGGTATAGGATTGTACAGTGACTCCACTCCAACAGAACCCAAATTCTATTTCTTAGAGCTCTCAGTTTATCCTTGATCTCCAAGTGAGGTCTATGTGAATAAAAGCCTCTGAGGATGGGAAGAGTGTGTTCGTTTTACAAAATATTTTCTGAATCTTACCTGTAAAATTACATCAAAGCTGATGATGGGACCAGAACTTCTGATAGCAGTGCAGATTGTTTAAGCTTTGGCAAAGTGTGGCCTTTCTGTCCCCACTGAAATGTGCCAAAGGTTTTTCTGTAAAATCAACAGGACTAGAATGTTATTTCTACCCATCAGACATGTAACTCATATTTTTACATGAAACTGAGACAGTTGACAATTTTCAGTGCTGATTGTATCAGCTAAGTTCATTTTGTTTTGAAAACTTGTGGGTTTTTTGTTCAGTATCTTGCAGAGCTGAGTCTTCTTGAAGCTGAGCATTTTCTGAAGTATCTACCTTCACAAACTGCTGCAGCAGCCTACTGTCTAGCAAATTATACAGTGAACAGGTCTTTCTGGGTAAGAACAACTGCATGTTGTCTGTGTGTTGGAGGAATAGCTTTAGCGGAGGGGAAGATCCAAAAGAGATGTAATGGGTGCTTTTTGTCAGATCTCCTGGCACCGAGGAAGTCCTAGAGTGAGAGTGATGGCAGGCTACACTTGAATCCTTTTCTAGCCTAAAGAATCTAGATTGAGAAGTGATGTAATGAAAATGGTTTCTGCTTGTGTAGAAAAAATATCTTCCAGGTGAATGTTGCCTACAACAGATTAACCCTTGTTTTTTTTCTCCTTTGACCAGCCAGAAACACTTGCTGCATTTACTGGGTATTCATTCAGTGAGATAGTGCCTTGCCTGAATGATCTGCATAAAGCATGCCTTGATGCTACCCATGGCCAACTGCAAGCAATTAAGGAGAAGTATAAACACTCAAAGTACGTAACCTGGAAGTCAGTGTTCTGTAACTTGAGGGCTATAAGCACAGGATGACTCTAGTTTAGCAGCTTGGGCTACAGCTGCTGTAGCTGGCAAACTTGTCATAGTTGGTCAGCTTCTCTTCCTGAAATGGAAGCCTTGGTCAGCCTCCTGAAGGGAAAACATTTCTGGCCAGAAGAGTGGTTCATCCATAGCTATACAAATGTATTGGATAACATTTCTTCTGCAACATTGCAGGAAGATTCTTTTCTTCCCCAGTGTATTGCACAAGAAGGTGATATCTTTAAATTTATCAGCTAAACTGCTATCTTTAGTGACTGCGTTTCTGTTCCAGGTACCTGCAGGTGTCTCTTCTGGAGCTCCCAGCAGTTCTTCCTCTGCAATAAAGACTGTGGATCCTAGACTTGAAGATTATTTTGTCCTAATCAGCAAAGCTGGGCTAACGCTTCCTAGAGCACTGCAGGTCATGTGTCTGTAACCATAGCCATCAAAATGGCTTTTAGCTAGTATTTTTTAATAAGATGCCTTTTAAAAAAAAAGGATATTAGACTACAGCTCTTAATATAACTGACAGCACTTTTAATAAACATCTTATTACACTC
>NW_010413689.1:5480-20605 GCF_000710305.1 Buceros rhinoceros silvestris
TGTGAATCTTCTGACTCCAATTAATATCCACAGTAACAGTGAGTGGAAAGGGGGGGTTTGGTTTTTTTCTTTTTACAAAATCATTGTGAGCAGGGCTTTTAAACTGGCTGCAGTGGATAAAGTATGGCTTGAACCAACAAAAGCTGCCATCTCTGTGCACACGGGTGATTTGCTGTTTCTTCCTCTTTTATGAAACAAGATCATACAGCCATGGACAGAATCTATTTTCTGCAACTTGTTTATCATATCACAAAACATCCACATGCAAGTGGTCTATGAACTCTGAACCTGTGTGTACGAGACCATCAATGGTTCTGTCAAACTTCCCATTATGGAGGTAAATAGGGTGATTCTTCTGCAAGTTGCTGAAGGAAGGGGAGATTGTGGCTGACAGCCTTAGGAGCACTTTAAACACTGGTGGACAGACTGCAGTAGAGAGCAATGCTAAAGGTGATGAGGTATTGGAACAGTGGAATTGAGCTAGATGGCTGCTGTGTCATGTTTGTGATACTGGGGAGTCTTCAGCACAGCTGTCTGAGATGACCTCTCCTGCCACTAGAGCACTGCTGATCATGTGTGCTCTGCAGTCTCCAAAGAAACCTCACCCTTAGCAGGAAGGAGAAGGGTGATGGGACAGGACTAACTAACTTATCCTGAGCTGCTGCACTCTCTTGTGCCCCACAGCTATTTGTTAGGTAGTGTTTTTTTTTTTTAAAAAAAACCAAAATACTACCTTGAGTACTCTTAATCACAAGTTAAAAGTTGGTCAACTTGTGGAGAACTGTATTTGGCTGATCTAAACAGCAAGGTGAGTCTGAGGCATTCTTACTCTAAGAGTTTAAAACCTTCATCACTTGCTGCTTCCAAGGAGTAATCTGTACAGGTCATTATGTGTTTTGAAGCAAGAATATGCTTAACACTTGACATTAACATGCAGTTGAGCAAAGTACCAGCTAAGAAGCCTATTAGTCTAATTTTAAAACCTGATTATACCAGTGTGTGTCATGAGGCTCTTCTTAGCTGCAGAGATTTCACTTCCCTTGATCTATATAAGACTTTCTTCCTCCTGCCTGTCCAAGCTAGTGAATCCTCCTAGTAATGTGAACCCTTGTACTCCTCCATTTTGGAGGAGTGATGACCGATTCACTTGTCTCAAATACTCATTAAGGGAGGGGAGCAGTCAGTATCAGTCTAACCTATACAGTTCTTGGTCTCCTGCTTCAAACACTTGCTCCTCAAGTCAATGAATTGATCTTGGTATTTACTCATAATGACAGATATGACCAGATATCCCGTGCTTGTGTCTGTGGTATCCACTTTATGGTGGGGGCCTAGATCCATGAATTTTTTCCATGCAACAAATTTCACAGTTTGTGCATGAATGGCTTAAAGGTAGGCTATGAACTTCACTTAGGCGTGCAGCCCACACCTTTAAAGTTGGTGGTCCAGGGCAAAGGTCAGAGCCAGTGGTGCCTGGTAACAATGGGGAGTGGTCAATTTCTTGGTTGCCTGTTTCACAAGGAAATTGTGAGTGTACTGAGCAAGTGTCTTGTTAAAGATACCAGGCCTATGAGTACCAGCTTCTTTATGGTGTTTCAGGCTGAACGTAAGGTGTCCTGAAACTCCATGTTAATGAGCCTTACTCTACTCATAAGTAATAGCGCTTACTGAACTGCAGTTACTGTAGTGTTGAGTATTTTAGAAGCAGTAATACGTGTCTCAGGTGCAGAACTGTTTTCTAAATGCTATAGCACCTGATGCCCCAGAGCAAGATAATATACTGAAGAGTTGTGCAGACTCTGCTAGGAAGATGTCAGCTGGAGGAGGTAGAGACCCATCCCCTACCACTCAGATGTTCTAGAGCCCTGTCTTGTTGAGTCTTATGAACTTTGTTAGGTCCTCTGATGGTTATAGTAGATGTATGTGTTTTCCCATTTCATCAGACAATTAAGAGACTCACTGAATAGGTATTTTTAGCTCTTGTCTGCTTCATAGTCCTTCTCTTGTATAGTAAGCTCAGACTTTCTCTTGGATGCTTGTTTGGATTGCATCTACTTAATATAAAATAAAAAGCTTTGCATGATGAGACACCTGTAATGAACATCCCTGGCAACATGTTTATGAAGGATGTGCACTTTATCTGATGTTCCTGCAGAGATTTAGAGAAACATTGTCTTAAAAAGCCTGTGTGATGAGTAGCTAATATAAGCTGTCCCAGCTCTCCTGTGACCTGCTTTGGGTTTGTCAATGTAGATGGCAGCAGTGCAAACATTAAAGAGAATTAGGACAGACAAACTTCCAGGACAGTCTACAGAAAGATACTGAGCATATGATGTAGTTAATCCAAAAGTATATGCCTACCCTCATCAAATTAACTTGTGTCTAAACTAAGCTAAGACAAGAAAGACTGTGCAGTCCTGGCCCTAATCCTCCTGAAGGTCCTAAAATTATGGTACTGCTCTGGAGTTTTGTACATCATTTATCTAGCTAGGCTGTGCTGGTGCTGAAAAATAATTGTGGGCTGAACAAGGGCTGCTTCCTGGCCAAATGTCCATCTCCATTTGGCTTGTTTCCATGATGCTTAGAGCTTTTCAAGCGGATTTGTTCTGGGCAGAGCTTGTTGGAGCGGGACAAAATAGTCACTGTGAGCTAACAGGCTGTGTGGGTGGCTGTGCTTAGTGCTTATGTTTGCTGTCTGCCCTCTTTTGTCTTAGTGATGTGCCCAGAATGGTCAAATGTCTCTGTCACAACACCTGTAAATACCTACCTAAACCCTAAGGGAGTCCGCAGTCCTTGTCTTTCAGATGTTCAGGCCATCTTTATTTGAACACAGAAGAACATTACTGGAACCAAGTGCTGGAAGAACAGGCTCATGATAAAGCACTGAGTTCTGGCAAGAAATAGTCTTCTCCCTCCACCATCTGCAGCCAAGTTGCCTTTTCTGTTTGTTTGTTATTGTTTGTATTTTGATGTGTAAATAACTTGAAAAATTAGGAAAGAAAGACTTAGACTCCACAGTATTCAGCAGATTAAGCAGTTGGTACTAATCAGTGAGCTGCTTAGTAAACCGTGCCCCTTTCTAGGCAGAAACTGGTGTTACATATCCCAAATCAGGATCATGTTCCATTTCATTCTTTTTGTCCATCAGAAGGAGGATAGAAATATCCAGGAATTAACAAAACGGATGGCAAAACAGACTGCAGATGAGCAGCATCAGCAGTGCTGTTCTCCCATGTGATAACGGAGTTGAGATGTCAAGGTGGCAGAATCAGGTTCACTCCAAATCACATTTGCATAACGCATGCTTAGGAAGGATATTCCTGTCCCAGTGCTGTGATGTGCTGTCACCTCTATTTGTTGAAGAAGCCCATAAAAATATTCTTAGGTTCAGCCATGCAATAAAAAATCTTGAGCTTTTTGTTGTGTTAAACCAGAAGCAAACACTAAAATTGGCTTGTAGTAAAAATTCTAGAGATACTGTACTGTGATGGTCTCAAAAAAAAAACAAAAAAAAAAACCGGAAGAGGGCACCAGTGTCCTTGATCCGTGGCTTGATGGGAAAGTGAACGAAAGTGTTTCCCAAAAAGATGATGGGCTTTACTTGGAATGGTCTCAAAAAAAAAACAAAAAAAAAAACCGGAAGAGGGCACCAGTGTCCTTGATCCGTGGCTTGATGGGAAAGTGAACGAAAGTGTTTCCCAAAAAGATGATGGGTCAGAGCTCAAAAAGGCTGTTTGGTCTTGGACTCATTTTTACATGTTTTGGGTTGACTACCAACACACGAGATCACTGCAACAATACAATTCTGTTCAGTTATTTTTCATTAAGTGTAACCAGGATTTTGTGAAGCCGCAGTGTAAGGCTGCCAGCCATGCTATCTAGCTCTTAAGCATGGTGCTCTGATAAGTGAAGAAAATAAATGCAGCTTTTCAGAACATCTGTAATCCTGTACTCTGAAGTTCAATTTTTTTTGCACTAGTTTATCCAACACTTTTTCCTGGCTATACAAATCAGGCTATCTGTTGTTGATGTAAACTTAAAACCTGCTTCAGACAGGGTAACAGTATCGATGGAAACTCTTAATGACATAAGTGTTCTGTTGAAGTAGGTCTGAGGGAGGAGCATCTCCTTATGTTGCAGATTGAGCAGATGAAGATCTTGTAATATTACAGAGCTTGTATGGTTTGTACAGGAAAGAGGGGAGTTCTTGCCAGATGATTCAGCCCTATCTAGAAGAAGGGGGGGGTGTGGGGGGGAGAATAATAATACTTTTAAAGGTAGAATGTGTTCCTCTTGCTCATTGAAAACTTCAACATTAATTCTTGTTGCGGGGTAATCTAGCTGGATGGAGAACAGTTAAACAAGACAATTATTGCCCAGCTTGTGGTGTTTAAGTGTCATTTTTTTTCAATCTTAGCTATGTTTTCCTTGTTCTGTTTCCCAGCTTGAAGTGACTTTTACTTTCACAAGCTGCTCACTTATCCAAACCTATATTTTTTCCTTTTTTTTTTTGTCTGCAGCTATTTCTAAAATGTATTTGCTCTCTTCTTTAGCCTCTAAACAGAAGGCAGGAGGTGCACTGCCAGAGTCAGTGGAAAGCTTGTATCCAGAGCAGTTACCTGCACACTGCAGCAGTGATCCAACACTATTCAAAACAAGTCAATAATGCATTTGTTGACTCGGGTGGAAATGTTTTCTCCTTGGACAGTTATGTCGCTGAGCTGTGACTGAGCCTTGATTCCTTATTCTTTTTAGGCTTTTGCAGATGTCTGTACAGATGTGTTTTAAGGCAGTTGCTGAACCAGTTGTCATGTGCACAGAGGCATGGGCTGCCTGAGGTGCTCCATGGGCACTAGCTAGAGGAAAACAAATGTTTTGTTCTGGTTAGCAGTAGCAGCTTTCTGGAGGTGTTGCTGTCTGTGAGTAACAGAGGTGTGGGGAAAAGCAGATCATGTTCACATCACGCGTGCTTATCTTCAGCTGGCACTCAAGCACCTGTGAACAAATGCAATTTTCCACGTATCTACTAGCAGAACACTGTGCCCCTTCCTCTGTCTCTTTTCACTCAGTGACTGCTCACAACTTTGAAATAATGTGGACTGAATGTGTCGCTCTGCTGAGGCTCCTTTGCCAGCAGGATTACATTGTGCAGGGCTCCTGGGCTCAGAGCCAGCAAATAATAAATCTCCCATCACGCAGAAATGTCATACTGGTGCTGAACAGAGCACACCAATTTTTAAAAGCATCTCCCTGCACCAAGACTTAAACGTGAAGTTGGCTCTTACTCTTTTTTAGCTAGTTATCCTGTATCACCTGGTGCAAAGACAAGCCCAGCAGAGAGTAAACAGGCTCTGATGGCTGTTTTTTCAGCAAGTAATCAGGGCAGGAAGCTCTGCTGCAGTTTGCCAGATTATGCCTCACAAAACTGTACTTTCTGTAAAGCTTCTTGTCTTAGTGCATGAACATTAGTCCATCATGAAACTCTTAGCAACCACTGCAAAAGCTCCAAGACCGCTGAGCTGGGCGGTACGTAGCAGGTGCACATGTAGGTTCTGCTGTTTAATACTGTTCTCTGGGCCAATTCAGTGTCAGGGAACTGCTGATCTCTGTAACTCTCACTCATGTTAAAGCAAATGCTGACTGCACTTAAACTGGGAAAATCCTTTGTTTTCTTGTCAGATGAAATCCCCAGAACCTTTCATAGCTATCTTGTAAAGAGAGAAGAGGGTTTTTTTTTTTAATTCAAAACAAAACCCCTCCAAAAACCCCACCTTCCAAATTTAGATTTACTAATCTGATTACCAAGATTGTCAATTTTGTATCAATACTGTACTGAATTGTCTCTATGAGAACAATATTAATTTAAAAGTTGCTGTTTCCTCCATCTGCAGAAAAAAAAAGAAAACTCATGGATGCTTTGGAATTGGAAAAGCCTCCACAGATTGTTGGTAAGTGTCTGAACACAAAATTTTAGACCCTTTGCAATTTTTTTCCTTTTATAATGTGACGTGAGTGATCACTCTAAGGATATTAAAGGAGATTCTGGGAAATTCTTTGTGCTAGTTTCTATTAAAGACACTGAAAAACTGGAGAGATTCATTACATGTAATAGTATAAAACTAAATGTAACATTAAAGCTAAAAAGAAAAAGCTTGTTACAGTATTAAATATAATGAATCTATCTGCCCTTGATAGGTAAGTGACTGATAAAGAACTAAAGGTTTTCACTGGATTTTTTTACTACCCTTCTTGAGTATTTTGTAGTAGCGAAATTTTTGCTAAATCTCTTACTGTCTTCAAATGGGACCTGCATTTCACCTGCCATATGAATGACCCAAAATCAGCAGCTTTTTCCTTTTTTCTGGAAAAAGGGAAAGGCTATAATGAATACTGCACCCAACAGTAAATATTATAGAAATACTAATGTAGTGTATCTAGCCAATGATTACAGTTTTGATTCTCTACAGAAAGTTGATTCTATAATAGCTCATGAAACATTAACCACAGTTTGTTTACTTCATGGTCAGAGTTTAAGATAGGGACACATTTTATGAGTACTTTGCCTATCTGTGCTCTGCATCCAGGTTGATGCTGATAATCTCTGAAAGCCCATCAACAGAGGAGGTGCTGACTTAGAACTTTGCAGTGTTTGGTAAAAGACTTGGTTCCTTGCATTTTACTCTAAGAAAAGTTCTATATGTCACTGTAGAAAGCCAAGCAAACACGTGAAGCCTCCAGTGCTCACCAGTAAGCACTTGGAACAAAGTGAGTGTGTGGTCTCATTGTGGTCAATCCCGTTGTGCAGGGGTGAACAGGAGCATGGCTTCCTCTTGTTCAGAGAGCCCCTAGCATGATTGCTCTTTTGCTTAATTCATTAAGTCTCATTTATATTCATCCCGTCTTTAACAAACGCTTTGAAGGATCCTGCTGAGTAGAGTGCTTTTCATTTTCACCAGTGGTTCTGGTCCTCGGACCTTTTAAGTTACTGTGTGTGTGAATAGTCTCACATTGTACTTCAGCCATAGCAGAAACCTCTACAATATCATTTGAAACAAGTGGTATGTTAGGATAGTTGTGGGCAATGGTTAACCAGAAGGCCTGTTGCCGTTCAGGCTGTGGCAAAAAAAAGTGACTGGTTTTTTTGCTCAATATAGTATCAGAGTGTATAGAGGCCTTAGCTGACACTGTCTCTATAGATGCATAGATTTTTTTAGAGTCAAAAGAGATTATCAGACTTTCTGATGCCTTTTATACCTGTTTAAACATGTTTGATTGCTGCTAAATGACCCTTGATACTAGAACCTATCTATTTTTAACTTCTACATATCTGACTAATTTCAAGTTCTTGAATTTTCAATTTCCCCTGAACTACATTAAAGAACTAATTGCATTTTCTTCCTGTGTGAGAATGTAATCACAACAGTAGAATTACCCCATGTTTTTCTCTCTTGTAAACAAAATTGACTGAGGTTTCTATGCTTTTTACCGTAATAAATTATTCCTAGTTCTTGTGTGTTTACACTGCTCCTCTCCAGTTACTGAACATCCTATTAGAACAGGCCATGGAGAATGGGATGCAGTGGTCACTGTGGTCTCGTGAATGCAGTAGGTGTAAGCCACAGGACTGCAAGGCCCCTGGTCCCTGAGGAAAGTAACTTTCTAATGAGTATTGAGAGGAAGTTCTGGCAGCTATGCGCTGCTGGAGTTATGACTGTTGCTGAAGTCTGCTTGTAATGAAAGCTGATTCACCAATTTTTTTCCCAGTGTACACAAATCAAAGGCAATCTCTCTGTCTCTGGCAAGTTACCAAAGCTATCAGTTAGGCAGGAGTTGGCCAGCTGTCTTCTACACTGAGAAGCACTCCAAATATATACTAATAGAAATTATTATGCTAGCATTAAATATTGCCATCTGTCTTTTATCTGAAGTCAATGCCTCTAAAGGACTTCAAGCTCAAACATGGCTGGAACTTCTTAACTCTTTAAGTGGAGTGGAGGCAAATAATCAAGGTAAGGGAGGATAAAAAGTTTAGGTAAAACTCTGAAGGGTGCAAGCAACTTAGTGGTGAAGGACGCAGCAAAGCCTGAGGCGTGGAATGGTGTCTCTCCCTTAATCTTTCCTTGCAGGACTGTGTTGAGGCCTTTCATGTCTCTTTGATGGATCGGGGGATGCAGAGCCTGCAGTAGAAGAGAATTGACTTAGGGACCATCTAACTACATGAGTATTCTTGGTATCAGCGACAAGGTGTTGGCAGTGGGTGGGCTACAGGATGGCCTCTGTGAGGAGAGGCTGGGGCTGCTCTGTGCCAGACAGTCAGTTCCAGCCAGCTCCAGCTAATCCACCTTGGGCCAAGCTGGTCGTGACCCTGTGAAAGTGCCTTTAAGAAAGGGTAGAAAACACAAGACAGGAGGAAGCTGAGGGAAGAACGAGATTGAGGAAGAGGAGGTGCTTTATGCCCCCGGAGCTGATATACCCTGTAACCCATGGAAAGGACACACACCAGAGCCAGACAGTCAGTTCCAGCCAGCTCCAGCTAATCCACCTTGGGCCAAGCTGGTCGTGACCCTGTGAAAGTGCCTTTAAGAAAGGGTAGAAAACACAAGACAGGAGGAAGCTGAGGGAAGAACGAGATTGAGGAAGAGGAGGTGCTTTATGCCCCCGGAGCTGATATACCCTGTAACCCATGGAAAGGACACACACCAGAGCAGGGGGTACTGTGAGGAAGAAGGAGTGGTGGAGACAAGCCATTACAGACTAACTGCCCCCTGCACCACTCAGAACAGGGATAAGAGTCTGGAGTGAAGCTGAGCCTGGAAAAGCAGGGAGTTTGCCTCTTTGCTTCCCACTAACAAAATCGGTAGTTAAATATTTATTTTCATTAGCAATAAATTCGAGTTTGTTTTGCCCATGACTGAGGAAGCAGGGTTTGTTTAGCCTGGAGAAAAGGTGGCTAAGGAAAATTTAATTGTTTTCAACTGCTTTGAGGAAGCTTGTTAGAAAGCCAGAATGGGATTTCTCTGAGGGTCATAGCTGAGGCTGGGAGGCAGCAGCTGCCACTTGCAGCAAAGGATGCTCTTGTCTGTGCATGAGGAAAAGTATTTCACCATCAGACTGATTAAGCAGGTTGGTGCAGGTTGCCTAGCAGTGCAGTGGGACCTCAGTCCTTGGAGAGGTGTCCAGAGGTCAATGGAACAAGCCTGGATCACCTGCTCTGGCTTTGAGGTTAGCTCTGCTCTGGGCTGCTGGCTTCCAGGACCCTTGGTGGTCTAACCAGGACCCTTTTGTCATCCCACAGGATACACTGATGGAATGGGGAAACACAACGGTAGAGAGCTGGGTTTGCCCTATGTTCCTACTCAATACAAACAGCTAAACATTGATGAAAATGACAGCAAAGGATGACAAGAGCAACATTATGTAAAAAGGTGTGGAGTAGTTTCCTAATACCTGAGCTTCCAACCATCAGAGCCTTCACCTTTTAGTATGTTTTTATGTGAGCTTGTTTTTATGGTGTATATATATATATAGATAAACATATACATACTGAGGAAAAATGAGAAGGGTCGTGTGCAGGCTGCCTATGGTCAGTTCCTGACCTGAACACCATGACATCTAAGGCTGAGAAAATGCTGACAGTTTCAGGCACCTATTTCTGAGACCTGGAAGAAAGGAGCTATGGTCACCAATAAGCCATCCAAGTACAAGTTAGTCCTCCAATTAATCCTCAGCCATCGTCACAATGTTGAGCCTTAGGATGCATAGTACTGCTTGCAATATTGTGCAGAGCCCAGACCAGTACAGAGGTCGAATAGCAGTTGTCTTGCGGTAGTTTTGAACGACAGGTACATTGCTTCGCTGCCATACGTGCCAAAAGTACATAGTTCTAATTAACTGTGCATCATACGTGTCAGTAATATTTTTGTTTCATCAATGCTTATCAAAGTGATGAGAATGAAAATATTGCCTTCTGCTTTAGGTTGCTGCTGCTGCTCCTTTCTTGCAATCAACTTTATTTGACATGTATGTGCCTCCTGCAATCTGCTGACCTGATCCTCAAAAGTTTGAAGTGGGAGGTAGGAATTTTGTTTCAATGGTAAATTTCTCTACAGTTGTGTGCAGAGGGTTTTTTGTAGTTTTCCTCCCTTTGTGTGGACCTGTGCACACAGTCTGTCACTGGTTTGAACATGTTCTTTGTCATCTGTGTTCTAGCACTCTCTGTTAATTTTGAGAGGCTGCACAGAGGTCTAATATGTGATTTGCCACTGTGGCCCTCAGTTCTGTCACAGTCATCTCTGTCCTAACTGATGACAGAAATGTTGTCATAGCAGTTTTCATAACTCCTTTCATGCCCATTTGATCCATTGTGCCATTTGCTACTGTGATGAACAGAAAAGTTATTTGGTCAGGAACTTTGACCCTTGTACCGTAGAAGACGAAATAAAACCAACTTGCTCCATGGCATCCAGTGATTGCTTATTAGAAAGGATTTTGGGCTAAAGCTGGACTTGATGTTGGGTGTGAAAGGCTCCAGTTGAATGACCCAGGCCATGGAGAAAGTTTTCAGGAGTGCCTGAGTGACCTAGAAGCCTAGGTCTTCTTCAGTTTTAGAGATTTGTAATCCTGAATTATTTAGATACTTGAAAAACTGTCAGAATAGGTGGTAATGCTTGACTGTGGCTCACTGTGCAGCTTCTCCTCATTTTGAAATGCACTAAGTGTATTAACTAATTCACTCTAGTTTATTTTAACCGATTGCACTATTAGCATGGTGATAGGTTATTGTAAATTGTGGCAATGTTTCTTTCATGTTTAGGACAAATCTCATTAGCATTGCAGAAGCTGAAATGTTGTAAGGTACCAAGAGTGGAGATGTGGCGATCTGGAACCTCATTGAAAGTTTGGCATTTTCAGAGCACTGCCAGACTCCATTGCTAACATTTTCTAAGGCAAACTCGTACTTTCTGGTCATCTAACACTTCATTAAACACGGCACCATTAATCTTGATTGCGGCAACAACTTAGACTAGTTCTCATGTTTTGAAATTATTATGTAAACACATTTGCTCAAAATTCTGCAGGCATCAGGACTGTAGAAAGGTCTCAGCACTAACCTAACACAAATCATCTATTCTGTTCACTCCAGGGTTGGCAGTTCTGCATATTTACATATTGCCTCTACATTAATAATTCTAGTCATAATTGATTTCCATTTCCAGAAAAGACTGAATATTACATTAGAAGTGTTGAGCAGATCAGGAGCTGCAATATTTATAATCTTTTGCCCTTTTGTGTGTTTTATGGGAAATGGCTTCAAGTCCATTACCTCAATGGAGCAGCTTCATGCATTTTTTTGTACAGTGTCTTTATTTTTCCAGAGATTTTGCACAATTGTTTTGCAAAATGCTATGTTTATAACTTCCTAGAAGCAGATGTAGTGTTTACTGACTGACTAAGAGGAGCCTGGGAGTTAGCTTTCAACCTGTTTTGAGGCAGTAAAATAGTGTGGGGTTTTCAAAGGCACTCGGTGTTGATCGAATCTTTCTTCCTGTTGAAGCAGGTGGGAGTGTCAAAACTCCTAGGCCTGCTCGAAGGAATGATGTGAAGCTTTTTACAGGAAATTTAACCTCATTTTCTAACAGTTTCTCTGTTTGCAAAAACGGAGACAGTAATAATCCATCACAGCCATGGCAGTCAATGTAAGAGGAACAAAAAAACCTGTTAAAGTTTCACATAGCAGGAAAAGTTGTGTATAGGTAACCTGGATTTTTCTGCTTTGGTGTTAGAATGATTGAAGTTTGGCTCCCTTCTTTTGCAAAAAACCCCAGGGATCAGAGTAACTGGGCAGGCATCTGTGACTGGTGACATCTGGTCAGAGAAGGGATCTGGTCAAGAACAAAGGCAACTAGTGACAGGAGATGGCGGAGGTGCAGGGTTAGATTGTTGTTTGGAACGTTGCTGAGAATTAAGGATTTAAAGAGCTAGAAGAGGTGAATGTGGGGAGGATGAGTCTGGCTCTCCTTAAATAAGCTGAGTAACCTTTCCTTCCTCTGTCCAGAAGCCTTTACTCATGTGAGCTAGAGAATTCAAAACTGCTTACACCATCATGAGAAGAATGGAGAGGTGAAAAAAAAAAAAAAAAAGAGTAAAACTCTCCAAATCTCCTGGGCTTGATGCCAGCCCTACCAGGGATAAAGATCTTGCTGAGTGAAAGAGGAGAGCGAAAAGGCTTTGTTTCCAGCCTGTCTTACTGGATTGTTTTGCCCTGGGTGATCTCTGGATAAAAGCTGTGGGGCAGAGGCACCTGCTGTTGATGGTTTACAAGCTCCGGAGATTCTGCTAGGGCAGGTTAAGCCTGTTCAGCTTTTCATGGTAATTGTGACAAATGGGAGCCCAGGGGCTCAGCTCTTTTCCTCTGAAAATCAGACTTTCTGTGTGGGTGGTTGATAAATGGAATACTTAAAGCTTAAAATGTCCGCTTTCTGCTCTTCTGTACCCTTTTTCTCTTTTTTTTTTTTTTTACCTAGAAAGGTAAATTCTATTTCAGCAAAGTTTTCTGAAGATATTCTGAGGCTTTTTCCTGAGCAATTAGCGGGAGTAAAATTGTGCATGCTATAAGAAAAACAATACATTAGTTGTAAGAGTATGAACATGAAAATATTTCTATGGGTACCCAAAGGAAAGAAAAACCTTTTTACCCACTATGGAGGCTAGGAAGGCAGAAGAGTTAAACACCTTTTCAGCTTTAACCTTCACCCTTTGGTGGTTGTAGTTGGACTGTTAACTATCATTAGTGGCACAGATGAGAAGTCCAGCTATCATAGACGTAATGTTGAAAAAGTAAGTAAGTCATTAGCAATCCCCTCCGAGAACTGGAGGGGAAGTGAGTTTCAGAAGCCTGTAAGAGGCCAATTTAGATTTGGTTTGTGGTTTGTTTGATTGGTTTTTTGTGTTTGTTTGTTTGTTTTTTGGGTGGGGGAGGGCAGTAAGAGAAAATTGGTGCTAGGAAGTTATAGATTACTTGGCCTCAGTTTTGAACCAGGAATGCAACAGAGGGAATGTGAATAATCAAAATCAAATAATTTCTAAAGACTCAAACAATAACTAAGGTGAATGATAGCCAACATTGTTAGATTTGAACTGATTGTGTATCAGCCTAATGTCCTCCTAGGAACAACACCTTACCACACTTTACAACACCTCACGGGTGTTGTAAATAAAGGAAAAGTAAATCTGATCTTTCTTGATTTGTAGTAAGGTTTTTGTCCACACATAAGGGGAAACCTTGATCTGATGAAACTGAATGGGGTTATGTGATTGTAGGAAATTGTACTCAGATGGTAGTTGTGTCATGGATGAATACATTTGATGCGGTTTGATTTTGAAGCAATTGAAGATTTATTACTCTGCCTACCTCGAGTGATATAATATTTTTGTTGGTGCATGTCCAGAACACACTAGATTTTAAGGTTCTGTTATTTCTCCATGAGTTGTGCATGCCCTGAACATGCTGGATCTTGGGGTCTCGGTATCCCCCACTTTGGGCCACGACCAAGTACAAGTGTACTAGGTCCTCAGAAGGTTGGCTGATTATTCAAGATGATAGAGAGGGGATTAGGAGTTAGGTGCACCAAGGGAATACCTCAGTGCTCTGGTCCACTGCAGGAGGTAATTGTCATTATTGTCCCCAGAGAACAGGGGAGGCAGCAGCCAGGTACAATAAGGGATACCTTAATGCTCTGATGCACAACTTTTGACAATCTGTATTTGTCTTCTCCAATGGATTATTGTATGACGCAGGGAGGGGAGTTGCACCCTGTATCAAGTGGCCCGTGAGTGGAGGAGAATCGTACCACCACAAGTTGTCTCTAGCTAGTTATCCAAGTGGATAGTCACTAATGAAAAATTATTTTCACTAATGACTTAGATGAAGTAAGGAAGGCTCTGAAAGGGTCTGGAGGGAACATGGCCAGCTGGCCACCACGCACAGCTGATGCAGGAGTCCTGGCTTTGCTCTACCTTAGAGAACAGAGGGCAGAGGGGTACATGATTATGGTCTTCAAGTACAGGTAAGAGAGGGAATACATCAAAGGGGCAACAAGGAGTAATAGGCTTACATTAGAGTAACAGAGGTTTCAGTTCTCTCTCAAGGAAAGAGCTATGTAGCTAGGCAGCTGAGCATGGAAATAGATCATCTCAGTGGTGTTGCTCGTGAAGGTTTTTAAGACTAAGTCAGGTAGGTAAGTATCTATTGAGAGAAATACAGCTACAGGTGCTGCTGCCTCAGGAATGGGAAGGGCGAGATAACTTCATGAGGAGATACTCCTAATGCAAGACTGTAATTTTTCTGAAACAACTGTAGAACTGGTAAGGCAGAACTCATATGATGCTACGTTCTCTTCACATTTTCCCAAGATATGAATAAAAATATGGCTCTTTGTGGCTGTTTATCGACCACTTCTGCCAAATCAGGATCTTGCTTAAGGGCTTGCTGACTGTCTAGTCAATTGTATTCGCTCATGCTGGAACTTGTTAAAATGTGGTTTGGAAATGCTGCTGATGCTAGAGAAGAGAATAAAAGCCAGCTCATGCTTTAATGGCTCTGTGGACTCAGCACTGTTCTGTGTATTCATATCGTCTTTGATGCTGTTGCAAATAGCCCTGAGAAACAGAATGGCCATATAGCTAGAACGAGTATTTGCCATAGGGACTTGACCCTGTTGTACACCAAATACTCCAAATTAAATAAAATAATTTTAATAATGAATCTGTGATGGATAAACATGAGCATCTGACAGAGATTCTGCCTTAATGCTTGTGGAGATCAGTAGTATAAAGTGGAAACTAAAATGCTGACATGAAATCACCATGTGAAAATGGCAGGTGGTTTGTCTCTGCTCTCTTTAGGGGAAGAATGTGAGCTGTCCTTCAGTAAATCTAACTACATAGCACCAGTTACCTTGCCTTTCTGAGCTGGCAGCAGTGATAGCTCCTAGGCTTTTAATAGATGCAATGACGAAAAGCATCTCAGATGATGTGCTTTCTTGGAAGCATCAGTGGAGCATATTGTTTAAAATTATACCTATAGCCCAACCCACTTCCCCCTCCTCTCCTCCCAGCACCACGCC
>NW_010413690.1:0-209 GCF_000710305.1 Buceros rhinoceros silvestris
AGCCCAGCCCGCTGCCCCGAGATGCAGTCTGAGGCCATGTAAGGATTAGGCTCAAAACGCTCTTAAGTGACTTGTCTCATTAGCCCTTAATTAGCTCAAGCAGGGATGGTGACTGTGACAGTGACAGTGACGGGATGGCGCCCAGCTCTGGGAAGGCAGGAGGTCAGCCTGGGGCATGGCTGACACGGCAGGTCCGGCACAGCCCGAGG
>NW_010413691.1:0-220 GCF_000710305.1 Buceros rhinoceros silvestris
ACCAGCCTCCTGCTCCGGGGTTGAAAAGCTGGAACCCTCCCACTGCGAGGAGGCAGTGGGAGCTGGCACCTCCCAGCTGGCCGTGCCGGTACAGTGCATGCCCGGGGGCAAACCTCGTAGCTGGGGTGCAGTGCTGGCCCCAAGGTCTGGACCACTCACGGATGCCAGTGGAGGGGCAGGACAGAATGAGGAAGCTGGGAACCTGCTCAACGCCGCTTGC
>NW_010413691.1:351-1877 GCF_000710305.1 Buceros rhinoceros silvestris
TTGCAAAGTACCTACACTGCTTCCTTGAGCTGTCAGGGTAAGCCTCTGCCCACCCTGCTCAGGATGGACTTCTCTCTCTTTAAGATGTGGTTTAAGAAGCGACACAGGAGTAGCTGAGCAAAGGACGAGGCAGGCTGCTAGCAGTGCTGGGGACAGAGCAAACGCTTGCGGTGGCCAGACTCGCACCACACCGCTGCACTGGCAGCAGGTGCCGTCGCTAGCATCAGCGCAGGATAGGGTCAAAACCCCAGGGACAGGGTACGGCCAAGCACACCTGCCTGGTGCTCCTGAGACATGAGCAACCCAGCCCGAGCTCCCAGCCCCAGCAGCACAGCCCTGTAGAAACCATCTCCACCAACGCAGCACAGCCCCACGGAGATCCTCTTGAACGAGCATCCCTGGTCACTCCACCAGCCCACCCGAAACAGCAGCAGCCAGCGGGACAGCAAGCCTCAGCGTGGCAACCCACAGACACACACGCACAGGGTGCAAACAGCAGGAGCACCGTGTCCCCGGGTCACTTGGAGGACAGGAGGTTCCTGAGGGAGAGGGGCCAGGAGAAGCACAGCAGCTGCTCTGCCCGCCACACAGGACTTGGGTTTTTTTATGCAGGCCTGTGGTTTTTCACGCAGACTTCAAGCTCACGCTGGTGTAGAGCTGCAAGCGCACATAAGGCCAGCTCGCTGGGAGAGACCACTCAGGGACAAGCACTGCTGCTGCCCTGCCACCGCGGGACAGGGAAGGGGCTCTGGTGCTGGGCTGGTCCACCTCGCCCTCTGCTCCTGCATCTCAAGGGGTTGGTGAAGCTCAGGGCTGCCAGCTGTCACCACTCTCCAAAAAGAAGCTGAAAGAGGCTCCAGGTCCCCAGTCTGAGGCACCTTTGCTCACAAGTGAGCTTCTGGAGCTTTTCACAGACACCTTGCTATTCTACATTGACCTGCTGCGGGTGAGGCAAAAAGTCCCCATCAAACAACGGCCAAAACCCTGTATCACCAAACCCTCCAGCACCACCCTGTCCCCCCTTGGATCACAACTTTTCTTTCCCTTTTTTGAAGGAACACAATCTGCATGTTCTGCTCGGCGCTTCTCTCCCCAGTCTCTAGGGCATGCTCGGATCACAGACCCGGGATTTCTACCAAATCAGAAGGGCAGACCACGTTCTGTTCTCCTTCAGTGAAAACCACAATTCTCCACAACAAGAACGCTTCAAAACCTGAGGCTTTGAAGAAGGAATAAGGACAGCCAAATTTGTCCATGCTTACAACAGAAGTGGTAAGAGCCGATACCTGACGGGCACTGGAGGAGTTGCTGTAAAACTGCCCAATCAAAAGCACGGGGAGAACAAACTGGGGAGATCCTGTACCCTCCCGGGCACACATGAGCCAGCTCAGACCCTCCGGTGAGAAGGAGTTTGTGATGTGGGGTGGGTGCAGCGCTCTGTGCCCAGAAGCAGATTCCCTGTGGGACCCCACAGCCTTCACGCTCTTGGCTCACACCCCTCCCAGGGACCAGCCACCACCTCTTGC
>NW_010413692.1:0-28043 GCF_000710305.1 Buceros rhinoceros silvestris
GGCAGGGGAGGGAATGGGTAGGGGAAGGAGGGGAGGAAGCCACAGAGAGGGGAAATGGAGAATGGAAATGCAGACATCCCACTCCAAAAAAATGTTCATCGAGGATCATAGAAATTCACTGATATAGCAACAGTGACAAAAAAAATTAGTGTTATAGACTACTATTATAGCTTTCTTTTAAGACCTTATACCAGAAAAAAGGTTATACCTTTATACTTACAAGGCTGTTCCAATATTTTTACTCTATTATAACTGTTGCTATGGATATACCTTCTAACATTCCACTGATTCTTGGAGGTGTTTTTGCTGAAGAACAAAAGCACCTCACAAAAGGTAACATGATGACTGACGGCACAAGAGTCACACAATGAACTTGTAGTGATGGATTTAACCTGTTATTATTTATAAGCATTAAAAGTTGCTATTGGTTCATGCTATGTAGCTCCACATGTAGCTCCACTCCTTAATCAATGTTGTATTGGGACAGGACATCTGCAGCACCACTCTTTGTTGTCTACACAGTTACCAAAGCAGCACCTGAATTAAAAATACATTAAACATTACTATGACATTAAAAAATGAATTACGTGTACAATACTTATCCTTTGGAGTTCATGCTAAATAAATATTTACTATCCCATTACGTGAAGTTGCTTTAGATACAATTGCTTTGCTATGTAACTGGTACAGAGAATGCCCAATAGTCAGACACAAAGAGCAGCGAACTCCTAGAACAAAGGTATTTTAACTGGTAGATGCAGGTAGACACAAACGATTTGTATCTACTGTATGTATCTAGGTTCGGATGTGGGTAAAAGGATGAGACTGTCTACTGCTGTGTTCTCATGATAACTTTAAAAAACAAGGAAATAATTTTGTAAAAATAATACCATTAGGTTTGGAGTTTATGTGAGAAGAATGTTATGAATTTTGCTGAATTTGGCTACATCTCTTAGGTATCTGCAGTAGAAACATAAGGATACTTGGATCTAGTGCCAAATCACATATTACAATTTGTATCACTTATTCATGTCTTCCTGGTGACAATAACCTCTGTTAAAGGAAAAAAAAAAAAAGAGGATTCTCGACCAATATTTCTGTTAGAATATTGTTACAGAATCTTGTTCTTCCAACATTTCAAAATCTCATGAATTAAAGGCTCAACTGAGTCACCGCTAGGTTTCACTCATTTGTTCTTACGCCAGCATTGCCCTTTACTATATAATGTCATTTTGCTCATTTCAAGCAATAGCTTTTTTAGCTTGAACTCACCTCTCTGTTATTTATTTCCCAGATATATTTAGAGAAAACAATTATATCCTCATTCAGCCTTGTTTTTGCTGCTTTTTCCCTGCTAGGCTGAAGAAGTTAATTTTTATTTTACTCACTCAAAATAAGCTCTGCATCATACTGGTCATTTTAATGGACCTTTTCTCATCCCTTTTGAATCAACTTTATTGAGCTTTGGTAGCTACATGCAGGATTTTAGATTTCCATACCTGGCCACAATCTGTGTCAACAAGCAAGGGCCCAACATTGGCAAAGTTGATGACTTTGATCCTAACTAACAACAAAAAGATACAAAAAGATAGAGCTTTTGTTACCATGGCTTTAATAAATTTCTGTGCCCAACTGTGAACTTTAGATTTTTAATTCATTTTTTTTTCCCTCTTCAGGTACTGATGAGTTTTGTGAGTAAGAGTGCATGGTTACCAGCCTAGATCTATCAGACAGAAAAGGCAGTTCTTCTCTGAAGAAGACTTTTCTCTCTGTTATACACCTTATCTTACCTGCTCTCAGTGATGAAGGAATTCTGTCTTCTCCCCACTGTCTACCAAGTACACTCATACAGTATTTACTTTTCCTTTGTCTTACTTTTCTACCAGCTGGGTAAAAGTTAGACCAAAAGAATAGGAGATGAGAGGACTGGCTGGTGGGTGATGTGCCCAGTAGCAGGTATAGGGAAGAAAAAAAGAACTTGGGTAAGAAAAGGTGATGAAAGTGAGAACTTCTTTCTCTCTCCTTTCTTCCTACAAAATAAGATGTCGCGCTGTTCTCAGGCTTTTGCAGTGTCTGTCTTTTCGGAGAGCGCAAAATGTTTGTTCTAACACTTGAATAGAGTTGACGTAGGTATCCTGAAATGACAGAACATCAGTGTGAAATAACAACAGCAGTCACTATAATTATTATCAGGGTTAGTTAATTAGGGTTTGTTAGTTAGTATATTATGGTTACAGTGAATTGATGATCAGTTTTACTGCTTGCAACATGGAGCAGTTCTTGTCCACAGCTGTCATTCACCATTCTGTATTTTCACTCTCCTTTTCTCTTTGTATACAGTACCTTCTCTCTTGCATTAAATTCTGCTGCACCGCTGCATTTAAAACAGCCTCTTGTTGCCAGGTGATCCATCCTAGATGATTAAGCTGACTTTTACACTAGTGCGGTTTCTCCCTCTTCTTGACCATTGACTGTGTTGCAAATTGGTCACAGAATGCAAGCTCTTTTCAGCAGCTATGTGTTACAGTGGATAAAGACGATATTCCTACCCCTTTCCTACCATGTTAGGAGTGACTGCACAGAGTTTTTTGGTGCTAGCTTAATCCTCCAGATGCATGGCAGCCAAATCAGATGCAGTATTTGTTCTTTCCCATTTCCCTTTCAGCAGTACTCCAGGATGGCTAAGAGGCAAAATTTCCCTGGGGAATACCACTCTAACAGTTTGTTTCCTCCTTTTCTTCCCTTCCCTCCAGGTATTCCTTTTCAGTCACAGTCAAGCACTAGGAATAATTTTCCCTATAGGAAGAATGGCGGGAAACACGTTTTCAGGCATGACACTGCACTGTAGTGTTTTCAGTAGGAAAGGAAATTTAAAAAGAATTGCCGGTAATTAAATATGGGGCCTGGACAAAGACAGAGCTGTGAACAATACTCATACCTCTAACTGGTCCTGGAGAGGCTTTCTGCCAAAATTGCTCGTAGTTCTAAGGTTCTTTTCTTGTTATTGTGCTATATCATAGAATGAATTTGGTTTTGAGTTGTATTTTTACTATATCATCTTTCTGTAGATCAACAGAATTTCTCTAATTCAGAACTCTCTTATTTCTTTCTTATTCCAGTCATACTCTCAAATTCATTGTCTCATAGAGAATTCAGCATCCTGAGCTGCTTCTGGACCCATAAATATAAAGCGAATACATCCCTACCACATCCGACAGATATTATTTTCAGATTACAGATATACCTATAAAGCATATATCTATCACGTGACTTGCCAAAGGTCATACAGATAGTCTGAGGAGGGCCAGATCTCTTGAGTCCTGATCTACTGATTTTACCAGAAGAAACATACTTCCTCCTACCAGTTCTGGCACAGCCTGTTATTGGCAGGAAAACGGAGAACTGAGAGATGTTAACTGTGGACATCAAGGAGTTAACTTTTCTTTTAATTAGACAAAATAATTTAGCTATGACTCTTAATGTACAAGTTCTTTAGTGAAATGCATGAAATGACATTGCAATCTCACCAAAGTACAGTGAATCCATTTTAATTTCAGTGAAATAACATTTAAAATTAATGAGAGATATAATTATTGGATATGGGAAGTTAGTCATATTTTACAAAATATATTCAATTTTAGCTGACTCTGAGATTGACAAATTTAAATACAGGAGGATTTACTTTAGAAAAAAGACAAGTGAACACAGTTTAAAAGTATAATAGCTTTAGCAAATTGAACTGTGCAGTTGCTATTGGTGACTTCAATAATTACATGCTATATAATTCTTAAATCTGGAGTAACAAGGCTGTTCACTTAACACCCTTGTTTTCCTGTAGTTATGATTCTCAAACTATATAAAATATAACATCATGTTTGCTTTTTAAGGGTAACATCTAAATGAAAATATCACTAGAGACTTTGAATAGGTATAGGCTGACCCTTTCATTGTTTTCTTTATTTATAATTCTCTTCCTTCAAACTACATCTGATGTTTTTCTTTGTCTGGATATGTGATTTTAAAAGTGAATTAATGGAGCTAACTCTGCCGAAAAAAAGCTATTCTGGTGAAAGCCACAAAGCATTTCTGTTTCTGTTATTACTCCTCAATTTCCATTAAACTCTTTAAGGAAGAGTTGACTCCTAAGACTGTGAATGTATTAAATTTTAGGATAGACTTGACGTGGAAGAATTTCTTTATGCACTTATTGTAAACTACAGTGTGGAGGGGAGATATTTGTTTGTGTAAAGCTCTGTTATAGCAGATGGTATTTCTGTGATGTGGCTGAAGCAGCCTACTTACACCAGAAGAGAGCATCACTCAGAGCTATTCAGAGTCTGCAGTGAGGTCATCCAGATCTACTGTGGCTGCACAGGTATGCCCATGGTTCATCCAGCACCCCAGAGTTCACCCAGTACAAAGTATGGACATACTTTGTGGTTTGAAAATCTATCTTATACTTCAAGATACAATTACTTGAATATGGAATTAAGCCCTCTCCATATAAAACAAAACAAATCAAAAGAAAACCCACCTGGTTATTAATTATGCTATAAAAAAGTTTATAATGCCACAAAATTGAAAAAAACCAGTGAGGCCGAGGAATACTGGTTTTATGGAGTTCTTTGAATATTGGCTTGTTTGTCAGGGTAAATAAAGCAGCTTGCCTGGAGCTGAGCTAATTAGTTCACCTCAGTGAAAACTAAGTGGACATGCATCCTGTATTTAACTGTGTCGTCTTGCTCTGCATCTGGAAATACTGCATTATGAATTAGTAGCAAAAGCTGGTCTACATCACTTCAAATGTTTAGTGACTAGTCAGAGCTCAGTCACGTGGGTAATCCCTATGCTAATGTAATACAATTATACAGTTAAACATGGGGTCCATGACAAATTAGTCAAACTGTAAATCTTTTCTTCAGCACCACCTGCAAATCTGCACAGGGAATTTTATTTCCAATTACAAATAGGATCAGTAGAGGTGAAATCTTGGTCATGGTGAGAAATATTCAGGTTATATTTTTTTCATAAATCTGATTAAAATTTACTACACTGTGGAGCTGCAATGATACTTCCAAGTGAAGGCTCCAGAAAAAATTACTGGCTGAGAGTGTGTAACAGAGATCTTCCCCAGTGGCTCTTGTAGATTTGACATTTCATTTTCGGACACTTTCGGAGCACTGTGCCTGCTACAATCTTTCCAATGCTCACTTGATACAACCTTCTGACAATATTTCAGAGTGTAACCAGAAAAGTGTCACACCAAGGTGCTTGACTTTGCTTGCCCTACCATTTTAACTTCTTTTTTTAAGCACACGTTTTTCTTAACATGCAACTCTCATATATTAAATGCTAATAAAAGAAATTTAATATTTAATTGATGATGTGATATAAATATTCCTAAAATACTTGAGTTATAGTCATTGTAGAAAAGCATGACTTGGACAGAAGTAAGAAGGACCGAGTTTTACTTTTTCTCAGAGAATGAAATGGGTGTTAACTACAATTCCAACACCAGCATGACATGGAAGATTTGGACAAAGATAATGCTTTTCTATCATCCTTCAGTATAAGCCTGTTCTTTAAGACATCCCTTTAAAGAATGAAAAGGGCTGATTCATGGCTAGAATTGTGACAATTTTATTCATAGTCTTCTGATGTGAGCACATTATTTCAGAACTAGACTGATGCTCAGAAATTTCATCATTGACGTGCATGTGCTCTAGTGCCTAGGTTTGGGTGATGTTAGCATTGGTCCTGAGGGCTTATGGTATGTGAGCTGTGAGATCCCGTTTGTGCTGAGGGATAGGAAGTTAGAAAATATTTCCTAAGTATGACAGAGTTCTGGTATGGCTAGAATCTTGATCTTCATCAAGATTTAATAAAAAACAAGGGAAATACAAGAGTACATGAGGGTAGTGTAATGGCCTCCACAGTAAATTCACGGTGGTGAATTGCTAATGGCGACCTTTACTAAGAGCAGGTGATTAATTATGTAAGGTGGTTAAGGAAAAAAAACCTTATAATATTAGAAATAAAATTGCATGAAGGGATTTTTAAACTTCTATATTACCCAAGTTTTTCTGTTGTGATTAAACTGTGAATAAGTCTAGATCTGAAGGATTTGCATATTTTAGATTAGTTAGGGAGAATGACAGGTTAAGCAGGTGTTCCTAAAGACCAACACACAGGTGAGTTTTAACAATGACCTAATTAACTCAACGAATTCTTGATCTGGTCTTCTGTCCCCAAATGCTCCTTGCATCATGCGCCAGTTGCCTATAATAGTACATTTTGCTACTGGTTGTGGTTATCGATGCTCCTTTTGTGTTCAGTAATTTGCCATTGCATAAGTGATGAAGATTTCACCAGCTAGAAAGGAAAAAAGAGCTCTATGGAATTGGGTAAAACTTATTTTATGTTCAGAAAATATATGCAAGCTCTCATTTTCTTATACACAGTAGAAATAAAACAGCAAGATATGACTCGTATCCCATTATCTCCAAGGTTAGAAGTTTATCTGTAAAGCCTTTTCTCTATTTAAATATCTCACAAATTAGTGATAATAACCTAAAGCAGGTGCTTCCCTGGCTCCAGACTGAATTCACTGCCTTTCTGAAGGTTCCCGAGTTATTCCTAGTACACACAATCTCTGAAAGCTCCACCAAGAAAATAGACAGCAAAGCCTCTTCAATCAGCGTGGTTTCTGATCAGCTATATATGCAGCTGGTATTTTGGGGAATAGCTCCAGTTTATAAAGTTCTGAACATTAACATGTTCTGAATGAATGGCAGCCACCGGTCCCAAGAATAATAGCACCTCCATTTCAGCTTGGCCTGTCTTTTCAGCAGAGTCCTATACAGTGACTGTCATTATAGGCCATCTAGAACAGGCAGGGGAAAAAAAAAGGGTAATTTACAGATTACATATAGTATAAATCAACCTTTCATAACAAACCTTTTTCTAACAGAACACTTTCACACTTCAAAAAAAAAAAATTGATTTGATGAACAGCCTAATTTCCTTGGAGTTTTTTTGCCTTATTGTTGATTTTCTTTCTCTCCTTTTACTATGGGTGTTTTTTACTTCTGTTAAATCTGAGGAGGTCAGAGACCGTTGGTTTTGTTCAGCTGGAGAACTTGTTTACTGATGTAGCCATTTCATTCTCCGCTGTCATGGTTAAATCCCTAATCTCTTCTCCCCCTGCTCTTACCTTCAGAGTCTTCAGAAATTTGGCTTAATTTTGCACCTAATTTTGTTCTACACACCATACATTTTGTTTGCATCAAAATACCACAGAAAGTCCCTCTGAAGTTTTTTCCAGCTCAGGATTCTGATTTCTTTCTAGGATTGTGAAACATTTAAACATTTCCCATATTACCTCTTATCATTTTAATGGTAGTTGCTCTCAAATTTCCTCCAACAAAGGAACATGAGTTTTCAATTTTAGATTGCAATATTTCTGCAAAGTCCTTTGTTCCTCTTCAACAACTCCATAGAAGAGGTTTCCTGGGGTCTTTGTCTCACATTGACATATGAGGAGTGCCAGGATGACATTTTGTGCTCTCTCATTGGTTGCTTTTCCAGAACCTGTCAAAAGGAATGTGATTTGCTGATCCCAGTGCCTTTGATGGTGTTCTAAAATGATGGCCAGCTGAGCCATTCAAATCTAATTGAATTTTGCATCCATCTCATTGTACCATTGGTGCTCAGGGCAGGAGCAAATTATGTGGATTCCCAGAATCTTCCAGGCCAGCTGAAATATTCTGGGTTAGAATTTCACCCTTCACTCATATAAAGTCTCTAGAGATGTCAGAAATTCACTCATTCATTAGCAGAGCTGGATGTAAAATAGTAGGTGGTCTTGGTGAAAAAAGCTACCTTGTTAAAGTTTGCTTGTTTCCCAAATACAAAAGAAAAAAAAAAAAAATTGGGGGGAAGATTAATGGGATTTCAGGACCTGAAGCTTTCAAGAAATGAGTGAGCCAGAAAGGAATTTTTTGGCTTTCTAGAGGCCATTTTGAAAGGTTTTTTTTAACTGAGAGAAATTAACATTGAAGGAAGCCTGCCAGCACAGCTGTGGAAAGACAAGCCCCTGCCCAAACAACTCTCCGTACCCTAGATCTGGGAACCATTCAGCCCTTCTAAACCCAGGAGAATAAAGACACAACTGCACTGTGGCACGAGTTACAGAGAAGTCCAAGCTTGGTTGACAGCCAGCCTTGTCACAGGATTGCCACGTGAGCTTGATGCAGAGCAGTGTCTACACCACCATGTTCAGCTGTGCTACGGCACCCCAGTGCACTCGGGCAAAACAGGTGCCATAGTCATCTCAGTATAAGGATTAAATCTGCAATGTAATCATGACCAACAAATCAAGGTGCTGAGGGCTCAGAATATTTTTGTCAAGTTCACTGGCAGAAACTGGTGCTGAAAACATTTCTGTTGACGATAAAAGACAATGCTTGGTGTGCATCTGTGCATAGTACTTACACACATGGTTTTTGAATGGATAACTGGTATTTAGGATCTTGAGTTCCAAAGTGATAATGATTTTCTTAAATCACTAGCCCAGTAGTAGGCAAGCAAAAGTAAAATGATCAACCTGTTTACATGGCTACATCAAAACCAGCGTCACAACATCTATTCATTGCTAGCACCACATATGAATTTGAATTTATTTGCAAAGCTGTGCAATTAAATCTAATAAAAAGATGGGAAAACTGCTGAAGTTTCCAATGAAAACTCGAATTTTAACGCTTGCTTTTGGAAATCAGGAAATAAATAGGAAATACTGTATTTTGCAACAGAGAAATAGAGAACTTTTTTCTTAGTATTTAGAAAACAATCCCAGCAGTCAGAATATGTCTAATTATATGTCTGGCATTAAATGTTTCTAACTCTTAAGCCAATTAGGGCAACATTTTAAAGCCTGGATGTTTTAATGTAACTAACTTATTAAGAAAGGAATTGAGGGAGAAATGAATTCCCCCAGCTTCTTTGGGAATCCAATCCACCGATTTAGGAGGATAAATGTGAGTGCTTGGTTTGATAAAATTGGGCATAGTGATATGACAGTGCTGGTCTAATCAGCATTGTATCTCATTTTAACTACCTGTGGAATAGGACTACTAATATGAATCAGTATTACTATGTCTCTTTCAGATCAGCTGCATATAATATTATACAAATGTAAAGTGTTATTAACATCTATATTCTGAAATTCAGTTGTTGGACAGACTCCCTGTATATAATTTTGCTGCAAGAATACAGCCTTATCATCTGTGAGGCATTTTTCTTACAGTTAAATGATAATCTTTTTGAAATACAGTATTTAAATATGCTAGTGCTAGCCAATATTCATTTGATGCAAAAGAAAATGTAGAGTATATTATTCAATAGCTATTCACTCTGTACCAGAGACAATAATTAATGGTATTATCAGGTGGAAAATTGCTGCAATGAAGAATTCACTAATACAGTATGATGAACTCCCTCAGAAAGTTACTGTACTTTTTTAGAATCACAATTGCTTTGTTACTAGCTGCCAAATAGTGTTTTTGGCAGTATGTTATCAATGAATACTCTCAAAAGTACCCTTCAGTGGATAGTAAAAAACTGAAATAGCAATTCTCTCATTGAGTAATGATTGCTCTGGAAAGACCCTGTAGTGCAGTATAATACAAACACTGAACTATATGATTTATTTATAGACCCTTGGTCTATACAGTGACTCACCAGCTATTCCAATGGTTTGGGGGCTACTTGGCATGTTTTTTTAATTGAAAGTTATTGCAGAAAAGACTAAAGGCCATCTTCTAATACAACTACTATGAGATTTTTTCCAACATTAAGATTTATAAAAAGCTTACTTTCAGAACCCTTAGTAATATTTCTTCTTTCAAAGTAAGTATCCTTTGGAGAAGGGTATGGAACAAAAAGTTGTTATCCTGGTCCCACTGAGAGATGCACGAGGTTGGAAAGGACAGTTTCAGTATTTTTGGTTCTTTGGTTGGTCAGGGAAAGGATATTGCCCAAAGGCATGAAGAAGAGGCCACAGGGATTATCCGTAGCATAAAGAAAAACAAGATCTCTGGCAAATTACAGATGACAGTATGTGGTAACATTCATCAGACTCATCAGGGAACTGATAGGAACCAGATTTTCTCTAACAGCCACAAACAAACAGCAAAGTAAATTCTAGCTGCTCTATCTCCTATGACATGTTTGTACATTTAAAAATTGAGAGTTTAAATATTTCCTTATTCCATTTTTATTCTTTGCATTACTTAGTGTAAAGCCAGACTTCTTGCACTGGCTTTGTACTATGTGTCATAAACTCATTCTCTGATGTACCACTCTAACTCTGACAAACTTTGCCAGAAAAAAAAACTTAACAAACATAAGAAAGAAAACTATGAATACAAGGGACTTGTAGACAAGTCAGATAACTCTGAAATCAACAGTAGTTTATTTTTAGTTTTGAATGACTCGAGGGTTACACCTTTCAGTCTAGCCATATAGACTCAGATTTACTAAAAGCTCAACCAAATTCGCAGTTTTTGAAGTGCCTTACTCCTGGTTGAAATTCTAGTCAGTGTGACTTCAGGTGAAGATTTGTCCCTCCTTACCTCTGGCATTCAACATCTGTTCATAAATTAGGATCTCAGATGCCTTATGCTTCTGTTTACAAAAAAACAGAAAAACAGTGATACGTCTAGAAGTGTTACAGATACCAAATGTCTGGAGTCAGGCACTTGAGGACTAGGAAGGGCCAGAAAGATAAGGCCCCATGCCTGAGGACACCAGCAACTCTGAACTGCATGGGATCAGGCACCTAACAGAGTGTCACCACAGCAAATGCAGATTCATTTTTTTTCCCTTTCTAGAAATGGTTAGATTGGCTGTATCACGTGTGGAAGCAGTAACAGGCTGGATTTTCTTGGCCAAAAAATGATCTCGAGATTGTGATCATTTTCCTAAAGGACTGACCTCTGTACCACTTCTGAAAGCGTTGCAGGATTTGGTGAGATGAATGATTAACAGTGGAAGAAATAGTAGGTTATTGACTCTAGATTTTATTCAAAAGTTAAGCACACTGGCAGTTCAAATATATGAATTATTCTTTGATAGGAAATATTTATGGGCAGAGCGTTTCCTAGAAGGTTGACTCAATGAAAAGTGGTTATTTTCTACTTTTATGAAAACTAAGGCTGGATGTCTGTCTTTTAAATGAACTTTTTTTAAGAAGTCTTGATTTTAAATGTCTGAAAATTTTATAACTATTTATTACTGAAAATGTAAACTGTTCAGTTATCTCCCCTTCCTTGAATGAATTTGAATCAACTATAAAAATCCCTTTTGTTATACATTTTTAAAACATATTTGAAAATGCTCTTGATAAAATTCTGGAATATCTCAAAAAGATTCATTTCAACCCTTGAAGGAAGAATGGCTTTAGCGCTTCAATTTTTCCAAGGTAGTTTTCCATTTAATCATCTTAACATGTCAAAACATTGGAAAGTTTGGAATTACTCAGAATTACACAGGACCTGGCACCTGACAGAACATCACCGCAGCAACATCCTGCAAATACAAAATGAAAGCTCTTTTTCTTCCAGAAACACACGGGGACCTGTTACCACACCGTCCTCACGAGTCTATTAGACAGTGTGCTTTTCATCAGAAGCAGAGGTCTACATTCACAAAGAAATCTGAATGCAAGCTTCTCTTTACAATGCCGAAGGTTTAAATGCTGGCCCAATGTAATGTAAAATCTGTAGGAGTTTATTCCAACTTCTGTAAATCTCACGTTCAAGGTGCATTTTGCATTTTTTTTCTGCTCCTATTATTGACTGCTTTCTGTTTCCGGCAGTAAGCCATCAATTTTTGAGTAATTATGCTGTCTCTACACATGTAAGATGATCAGCTTTTGTACATTTACCAACACTTTTTTCCCCCTCCTGTATGAATCCACAACAACCCTCTCTGTGCTGTCTGATAAAATGAAGATTTTTAATGCAAAATCTCCATCATAGATATAACGGAAAAGGAGCATTTTCTGTAGGAGCAAAGCAGACAGCGTCAGTATAGCAGTGGCACTGGAAAAAGAAATGTGCAAGCTGCAAATTTTAATGAGGAGCATGTTTTACAGAAAGAAAAGTCTTTGCTTTTTATTTGTAGATGTTAGCTTGCACGGAGACTTCATTCTGGAATGTAAAACTGACTAAAAGGACACCTTCTGCAATGAGAAATCAAAATCTATTCTCTTTTAAGGTGTTTTCTTTTATGTACGGACCACCAAGAAAGAAACTTCCAAACAAGGCTTCTCTGCTCCTGCAGAGGTTTGAATTGAAATCTCTCCTCACATTTCCTGAACTGCAGGTGAGGTATCAGCCTCTCACTCTGTTGGCCTTGGAGATCAGCATGGAACTGCCTTTAGGTGGCTTGATATAGATTTGCTATTTGCAAATTAAAATCCTTCATCTCTGAAAAGAATCCAAAATAGAATACAGTTCTTTATTAACTGTGGTCCTAAATTTTTTTAAATGGTTCTTACCTCACAGGGTCTTTCAAGAGTTGTCTTTTCAGACCTATTATATTGTCCTAATTCCTTTAGGTATTAAGTACTTATGTGAAACTTTTGGGGTGGCTCATGCAAACTCAGGTTTTTTAAGCTAAGAACATTTATGATCAGAAATACCCAAGATGTAAGACACACTGTAAGGGTTTTTTCCCATAGAAAATAGTTTAGAAGAAATAACACGAGGAATGAGCAGCTAATAAACATGTTTTATCATTATTAGATTCAGATTGATTCTAGATTATGTCCAACTATCTTAAGACATTTTATAAATTATTGACACCCCAATTGCTTTCATCTGCCCTGGACCTATGCATATATTTCCATCTGAGAAGTCAAGACCTTTCCTGAAGCTTAAAAAAATTAGATGAGATACCTGTCCTAGTAGGTAATTTTGCTACTAGCATTTCTTTGATTTTTTTACTCCTGGTTTTCAGCATTTACATATGTTTCCTATGTACCACTGTAGCCGTATCATATCTACACCACATAACAAGTTGTTAAGTAAAATTCTTGTTGTCTGTTACCATGAAAACCTAATCTCTTTGGGGTGGCTTTCCTAGCTTATGTCTGGAGGTCAGTATCACTCATCTGTAGGCTTTGCACTTTTGAAAATGATGGACCATGATTAGACAGAGGAGGCTCTCCGACTCTTTCCAGTGGGTGATTCTTTCTGACAATGTGTTCCCCTGATAGTGAAATCTTGCTAGAACATTTCAGAACAAAATTACTTCTAATATCTTAAAATTTCCTAGAACTTAAAAATAGGTATGATAATTTAGAACTAGATTCTGTTGTTGTTTGACATAGTGAAAGGACCTCGGAGGATAAAAATGTTGATACTACAGCATGATACCACTGAGAATAAGATACTAGTCTTTCATGAGGTAGTTGAAATGGAATTCAAACAAACTAAAGCAGGGATATGAAAGAGAATTCAGTTTCATGCTTCTTGCTATAATTCTTGGTGCAATAATCAGGAAATAATTTGAATCCTGACTGTAAGTACTTTAAATATTCCAGATCCTTTCCAAAGCTGGGGTAAGCCTATTAGGCTAGATGGACTGTACTTTGACCTGGGACAGGGCTTGAAAGTTCTTGTATATTTAAAAATATACATCAGTGAGCATGTCCTGTACAATTTAAACTGGTGAAGCTTGAATTCACATTTTTTTACCCTAAGGAGATGGAGTTGCCTTATAGTCTGTGCTAAACAGAGCAGATGTTCAGAAGACCTTTTGGGGTTTTCAAATATAACTGAAATGGCCTACTTTGCAGTGTTTGCTTTCTTTGAGACTGAAGGAGCAAGTCTCATCCAGTCTCTGTGATGCACAGTGTATTACAGAGGCAATGCGCTGAGACATTGCTCTTCTACTGACATGTATGTATGTCAGAGAGTTTCATTAGGCAGAGAAACCAAAGGGGAATAGCCTTCTGCTGGCCACAGATTGGAGAAGAGACAATGGTGAGAGGAATCAGGGGAAACTTGGAGGCATCTGCTGCTGTTCCTTACATTTGGGTGGTGGCAATTCCATGAAAAAATGATCCATATCATAAAAGATATGATATTTCAAGGATTTTGAGTATTTGCTCTAAAAAAGAAAGCAGAAGAGGCTGCTTAAAAAGGTGACAGTAGGAGTCTAGGTCTGTGTATGATCTGTGTTGTGGATAAGAGGAGTGAGAGACAGTGGAGGTCATTAGCAAAGCAGTGTGTGTGGGGAGAAGCAGCAACAGGTAGAAGAGGGGTTAGCAGTACAGCAACACCACAGGAGCATCCAGAGCTGAACTGCAGGCTGCTGAGAAAGAAAGGTGGCAGCGTGGAAGATATGGGACTCTTATTCTTTTAGGAGCTGAGGTGTATTTTCTGTCAGGATTGCTCCTAGAAGGACCCAGTTAGTCCGTGCTCCTATAAAAGGCAATATGTCTGCCATGCTCTAAGGTTTGTTCTTGGACATCCCTGTCGAGCGCAGAACAACTGTGCCTGTTAGCCTGTCACAGCTAAAATGTATTACCTCCATGATCCTCATATACTATAGGCCAGCTATTCAGATTTCAGATTTTTTTTCCCACTTAAGAATCTTTTTAAGATTATTACGGAAGTGCAGGTTATATTATGGTAACATGCAAAGGCCTCCTTCTACACTTCTAGGTACTGCCTTTTTCTTTTCACATCGCTGTTACGGAAATGGCGTGGGGGAAAATCCAATACTGCACGCTCCTTGGTTTCGTGCCAAAGTGGCAAAGCAGCAAAATCAGGCCCCGCTGTTCGTGATGGCAGTCTGTAAAACAGGAATAATTTTCTATTGAATACCTGATTGAATTACTCGTGAATTGCTGCTCTGCTGAGAAAATTATATTGGAGGTTGGCAGGCGGTCACCATTTTTATTTGCTAGAGGGTATTATCTGAATTTGCCTGTCAGGTGATTGCCTGGTTAGTCCCTTCCCAGTATAAATAACTGTGTATTTCGAAATGTGATGAATAATAGTAATAACGTTTATAGGGGAAAAAGATATTCTTGCTGCTACAAGGAATAGCACTTAACACAGCTGTTTATCTGCTGCTTACAAAAAACTGGGCTGATCAGATGATAATGTATTCCAGTGGTTTGGAAAAATAAAAAGGACGGAGAACTGCTGTTTGATCTCACTCCCTCTTCTTCTTGTAGCTACAGTTTATTATAGCTTTACATTTATTTAATTTGTCTTTTATTTCTTTATGCTCATGAGGTTTGATAATTTGAACAGCCCTTGCAGTGGTATAATCTTGTTCAGTGAGCCAGACATTGCAAAATTGTGCATTTTTATGTAATTGAGATTATTTTGCCTGGTACCTTGTGGAAAAATTCATAAAAATTTGTATGCATTGGTCAACTCATCTAATGTGATACCTCAATTTCTGAGCTGATCGACATCTTTTCCCAGTACTCCATCACTGTGCTGCAAATCGCTTTGTCTCTAATAGCAAAATAACAAACAATATAATGCTTCCCAAGGCAGAAATACAATGTTCATTTTCCCTTTGGCAAACGAGAATGTAGCCACTAGGAACAGTGCTCTTCCAGCTGCTACTTGGAGGGAAGGGCCAGCATACTGGTAACAAATACATGGATTTCATTCAGACCGCAGAAAACTTAACATCATGTAACACTTGATTGTGTACCTCTCTGTGCTTGACTGTGAAGCAGTGGGGCAGATTGCTCTCATTTCACTGCTGCTGCTTGAAGTGGTGGATTACATCAGCTGGACTGAACAAGTAAACTGCTTGTGGGGATACCATACCCATGGCAGATTAAAATAAAAATGAGTTGTATGCCTTTTACAATGTTCCTCTTTTTCCTTTTGGTTATAATGGAGCTTTGACAACAAATACCTGATCTCCTTCCATAGACAGACACTGAACACCAAACTGTAAATTTCAGCAGCTGGAAGGAAGGGACTAACACCATGTCTTATATGTGATCTGTTGTCAGGAGCAGTAAATACAAGGCAATTGCTTGCAGAGTTTCAGTGACTTAGGTCATTGGTTCAAATCAGCTCAGATGTGAACCACTAATTGAGAAGCTTGCATGGCTGGTGCCAGCAGTGTACCTGTTCTGCCTGTAAAGAGAGCTTCAACCTCCGGGAATGTCAAACCAGCAGGCTGGTTCAGACAGGCAGTGAAACCTGCAGCTGCAGGGGTGCCCCTTGGGTTTTTGAGTGCGATGTGGTATAACTCTTCCATATGCATGAGACTGCTCCACGGGGAGGCTGAGAGGAGGAAAGCGAGCACTGAGGGCAGCAGAAAGACTCCCGGTGTGATAAACACTTGGCTGCTAAGCTGTTGCTCAACACTGCAGGGGTATTTCAGGTAGGAGACTTACTTTTTCATGAATCTAGGATATTAGGTCAGATCAGACTGGCAGTACAAAGCATACACCAGCAATCTTGCACAGGAAGTTATGGACTTTTCTTGCTGGTAGCAACAAAAGGTATCACGGGTCCCTAAACCTCTGCCCTTGGGGTGATGAAAGAAAGACTTGGAATATCTCGCTTTAGACATCAGCCTGCCAGAAGAGGCAAGTCACTTCCAAACAGGAAACTCTTTCTCAAACCAATGGCCACCACCTTTTAGACAGTAATAAAGTATGAGGGAATGATCAAGGAAAGAATGATAAACCACCCAAACCAATTTCTATCAAAGTGTTTTTTCTAAAAGAGTTGGTAAAGTTGTGGCCAAATTAATCCCAGCAATAGTCTTTCAAATTCATCTGGCAGAGCTGAAAAAACATATTTTACTCAGGGCTGGGACTGCAATGGAAATCACTGCCCAAAAGCTGCTTTCTTTGCAGAGCCTCGGCTAGAAACTGACATGAAAGAGAGTCCTCTCATTGAGATGTGGTATTCCCTCTCCTGGTTTATGTAAAGCTGACTGGAGACAAAGTGGTTTCCTAACTGAAAGCTTTTTTTGCCAAGGTGGCATACTTAGCATTACACAGACGGACAACTGCAAAGACAATTCCTGCAAACCATCCCTGTTGAAAAACAGACTTACTCAGTTGAGGAATTGTCTTTGCTGGGTGTATGTGGGTTTTGACTTGCTTTCAATTGAGAATTAACCATTTTGTGAAGATATTCCTTAAAACAACATTTGGATTGTGTGAAAGTAGGTAAGATTATACTGCAAATGCACGGGATTCCACAGGGCATTGAATCTGAATTTCAGAGAACTCTGGTTTGAAGCCAGTTCTGATGGTCTCATTACTCTAATTCAGAATAAAATATCATAAATAATTTAATGGTGAAAGTAGCAATAGCAGTTATGCTAAATATACTCTGTAGAGCCTTCCCATTGTGGGCTCTTTTAACTGATACTGCAGTTTTCCAGAAATAAATGTATTAAAACAATTTGTAATGACTCTTTTACATGAGATAATTTCTTGACACCTCCCGCCCAGACAATATTCTGCATTAACAGTGATGATCTGTAGGACAGCCAAAGTAAGCAAATATTTACAACATCTGTTCCCAAATTGTGCTCCACGAGCCTAATCTAAAGTAAGCAATATCTAGTCCACAAACTAGATAATTTTTTTTATTTAAAAGTTACTGGTTTTTTTTATTTAAAACGATGATAAATATACATGGTAGTTCTGAAGAAAATTGGAGCATTGTTCTGCGTATTCAAAAAGTCTTAAAGTCTTGAGATTAAAATGACTTGTTTACTGAAAACACTATCATAGCGTTTAAATAAGACAGATGCTTAACATCCACTATAGCATTTAATATTGTGGGCCAATAAGGTTGAGATCTAACTTACATGATGTTTAGTCCTGTTGCTACCACTTACTGCGTTCATTAGGCTTGATTTTTATCAAAGCAGAGAAGGTAATTATACTGTCACTAGATCTGGCTTTTGGTAAGCACTATTTACAGTCTTTGAACCCCTAGGTAAATTGAGCTCTGAGCTTGTAGCTTTTACATAATGATTCTTATTATCTGTTAAGGTTAAGTAATATTTATTTATCCAAATATTAGGAAAGAAAACCCAACCTTGCTGAAGCACAGGTTCATCAGTCTGCTTAAATATGGTAAGCCACTAATACTGAAAAGTATTCCTGCTAAGAAAGTTTACAGGCTAATAGGTATTGCTATGATTCCAAGGGTATATTGAAAATGGTGACAAATGACAAGGATATGAAGTGCATAATAATAACATAAAAACGAGAAAATACTTCATCTCCTCATTAGAAAAAGAACACCACATAGTCAGAGTTGTTCTAAATATCTTGTAGTGGGATCTAATCTGTCTCACTTAAGCACCCATCTTTCACATACATGCCTCGAAAGGCATCAATTAGGCAGATCATGTCTATCCACCTTAGGTGCCTGGAGGGACACAGGGAGGTTTTTCCACTGGAAACTTTCAGAAGTTCCTCCCTCTCTCAGAAGAAAGATATAACTGCGATAAGGTAGAGATAAAATAGATGATAATCCCATAAGATGGGGATGTAGTCAAGCTACATCATAGGCAGCAGATCATCTCCCCCTTCCTCCTTATACTCTGTGTTACCCACTGTTTCAATATTCGACTAGAAACTGGCATCCGTCAGTTGTACTTGTTCAGTCTCTAAACCAAGTTTATGCAACTGTCCAAATTTTGGAACTGATAACTCCAACATGGGAAAAACAAACCACATTTTCAGAAAACCTTTATGAAGCATGTTTGTTATACAAATAGTTGAACCAGCATGACTGAGAGGGAAGTAAGCTCTGATAGAGAAGAAACGGAATGAAAGGGGGTCTGGACAGAGGATCTGAAACTAGGTCTGTTACTAACAGAACTAGTAATCTGTAA
The DNA here is from genome assembly GCF_000710305.1 of Buceros rhinoceros silvestris. NCBI lineage: Eukaryota > Metazoa > Chordata > Aves > Bucerotiformes > Bucerotidae > Buceros > Buceros rhinoceros. The sequence continues at coordinate 18,919 of NW_010413692.1, forward strand.
TGACAGGTTGGGAGATTTGTCTAAAGCCAGGCAGAAGATCTATGGTGCATGAGCAAACCAAATACTCATTTCAAATTCTAATGGGCTCCCTAAGCTGTGACCAAACTTCCTCTTAACTCAGATTAGCAGTATGGTGTAGATTTCTGGCAGGTGTACCTGTTTATGAATGCACATAGACTGGTGGCTTTTCTTCCTGTTAATGGAATGACTGTAGAATGACAAAGCTGAAGGTGCTTTGGTCATGGAGCTCCGCTACTGCCAGTGAGAACTAAGGTCCTACACTCAAATGCATGGTATTTCTGTTTACAGGAAATTAACAGGCTCCTAATACGCACTTGATTGTTAAATCAACACAAGTTTGCTGCTTTGAGGGACTGCAAAACATGTAAGTAAAGGAAAATTTTAAGCACAGATTTCCTGGTGGTAAAGGCAAGTGAACTATCAGCCTTTGTGCTGTCAATGCTTATTTACCCAAAAGAGCAGCTTATTATGATATGACACTTTTGAAAGACCTAGAGGTAAGAATCTAGACAGGCACTCAGAATTCAGCAGGATAAGTACGAAAGGAGCAGTTGTCATTTCCAGAAACAAGCTCCTAGTAGAACTTGCAGATAGCATAACTCCCTGCTTTAAATTGCAATTCTGTCCTTTCTAAAAGGAGAGCAGAGATTGCATGTTAATTCAACATTTTCTTAACTGATTTAGCTGGAACCTACAGAATTAGATCTCTCCAGAGATTCATGAAAGAGTTGTGTTATGTGCTGATCCTTGAAACTCTATCATTTTGGACAGAGGATTTCTACTTTCACGAATTAGTTATTAACACAAAAGCTAGAGCACTTGTGGACCCCATGATTGCTTACTGGCAGTTATCTGGAGAACGCTAAAATGCTATTTTTCTGCAGAATGATTTGCACTACAAAATATGGTCATGCTCATGAAGTCTGAGAAACAATATTAGAGATCTGTGCCTCTATAGTGGTTTGTATTAAAAAAAATTTTAAAAAAAGTTTCTGGCTTTTTCTTTACTAAAGACTATTACGAGGTACAGGGAGAAGTGAACTACCACGCCGTTATGTAAAAACCTGCTTTGCTTTCTATCCATCCATCCAATTAAGTAATCAAGGAGACAGCTCCACACCACCCTTCCTTGATTCTCTGTCTACTTGCACTTTCTGAGCCTACTGCTTGCCTACACCTGCTGCGTGCATAGTCCAGTTTAAATGTATGGGATGCCCAGGCACTGTTACATCCATTTCAGGAGACACACAGGCACTTTTTCTATACTAGACACTGCTCAAAGGAGCAGTGCTTCAGCTCTATTAACCTCTTTGGTTAACGTCCCACTTGCATTTTGCAGCTCTCTCTCGAGCGTGTTACAAAGATAATTTTACATTCTCATCTGGATAGTCCACAAAACTCATCTTCCTGGACACAAATGTTTGTGACTATACCTATACAGTGGAATTTATGGATATAGAAGTTTGAGTGCTTTGTTAAAACAGGACCACAAGGAATCCAGGTAATGGAAAATTTATCACTTTCACTGATAAGCTACCTTAGTGGTTTATGACTCTCATTTCTAAGAGTCATATTTTCAGTGTAAAGTTTTCAGATTTCACTTTTGAAGTATCTGGTGACTTTTTCACATTTGAGAGTTTTGCCATACATAATAAAATCTCACATAAGCTTGCAAAGTAAGGCTTACCTGGAATCTAAAGTGAATGTTGGTCTTAGGCAAGCCTACTGTTTAGGGGTGTATTTCATCCTATAAACTCATTCATTTAGCTTTGCTGCTAGTCAATTAATGTTAAGGTAAATTGGTACTTCACTGCCTTCTGAAGAATATTCTTTTCTAAAGCAGGGGTTGTTTCCTTTTCCAAGCATTATCAGCTGTTATAAAGAAATTAGATCTTCTCTCACCAGCTCAGCGGAACAGACAGCTGACATCATCAAACAAATAATACTGCTGCCATTTATTTCTGTCACAGAAATGTGTAAAATAAACATGCCTGAAGATGTCGAATGATTTAGAAACAAAAACCCCACAGAATTGCTTCTAGCCTGTCAATGATTTTATTAAAAGATCAACTTATTAATTTGTTATTTTTTAAAACAAGTGCAAATCATGTTTTTATGATTTCAGATTAAGAGGGGAGAAAAATCATGATTTCTCGTTAAGGCATCTCAGATAAAGATATATATTTTGCTAACAGAGAAGCCTTTAAACAATACTCCAAGAGGAATATAAAGATTCAGAGCAAGACTTATTTGTCATGCTCTTAGTAAAAATTTTGCATATAGATATGTATGTGTATTTATGCAAGGTGCTCAATCAGATATGTCTTTGCAGAAGCAGTTTTTATTAACTCTTGTTTACATTTTATTTTATAATTTATTTCAGATTACTTTTTAATTTCAGAACTAGTTTAAAAAATGAAAAATGAAAAATAAATAATAACATTGTTCTGAAGGTGAAAGAATAATTCATTGTTGAGGTATCATTGCATTAATGTATATTCCAATTCTAAAGCATTATTGCTGAGTTAAATTTAGTACATATTAATCCCTGAGCCTTTAGACTATATTGATCATCTGAGTCCTTAAGTTTTAAAATTCTACTTATATTTTCTAATTTAGTACAGTGATATACTTCACGGTTTAGCCTCTGGGATGGGTAAACTGTTAAGCCTCCAGCACGCTGTGTTATATAACCTAAAAGGCATTTTTCCAATGAACGCTCCTGCCTAGTTACCATAGATCTGTACCTGAGTAAGGTGATGAGTTGGGAGAGCCAGGTTAGTGGTACACAGCTTCCATTTGGAGCTTTCCAACACTTAGGAAGAGTTATGCTGCAAAGCTGGTCAAGCATCTCATCAATGATCACACCTAAATAGCTACTGGTTCATCATGAAAAAGAGACCATACACAGGCAATTAACAAAAGCAGGCCTCAGAAGACAATTGAAAATACTCCACTTTAAAGAATTTGGTTTTGAAAGAAATCTACACACCTAGGCTAGTGCCTATTTTTTCCTAGTAATTAAAGACTGGTTGAGTAAAGAGGTAGATGTCTATAATTGATCAAGTGAATCCTACACAATTTGAGAGGTGGGCCCATGCAAACCTCGTGAAGCTCAAGACAGCCAAGTGCAAGATCCTGCACCTGGGTTGGAGTAATCCCAAGCACAAATACTGGCTCGATTGAGAGCAGCCCTGTGGAAAAGGACTTGGGGGTGTTGGCTGACAAGAAGCTCAACATGATTTTACAATGTGCACTTGCAGCCCAGAAAGTCAGCCATATCCTGGCTGCACACAAAGATGTGCGGCCAGCACGACAAGGGAGGTGATTTTTCCACTCCACTTTCGTGAGACCCGAAGTACTGTGTTCAACTCTGGGACCCCCAATATAAGAAAGACATGTACCTGTTGAAGCGAGCCCAGAGGAGGGCCACAAAGAGAATTAGAGGGCTAGAGGCCTCCTCCTATGAGTACAGGCTGAGACAGCTGGGGTTGTTCAGCCTGGAAAAGAGAAGGCTCTGGGAAGACCTTGTAGCAGCCTTCCAGTAATTAAAATGGACCTACAAAAAAGATGGAGAGGGACCTTTTACAAGGGCATGTAGAGATAGGACAAGGGCTAATGGCTTTAAGCTGAAAGAGGGTAGATTTAGATGGGGTGTTGGCTGACAAGAAGCTCAACATGATTTTACAATGTGCACTTGCAGCCCAGAAAGTCAGCCATATCCTGGCTGCACACAAAGATGTGCGGCCAGCACGACAAGGGAGGTGATTTTTCCACTCCACTTTCGTGAGACCCGAAGTACTGTGTTCAACTCTGGGACCCCCAATATAAGAAAGACATGTACCTGTTGAAGCGAGCCCAGAGGAGGGCCACAAAGAGAATTAGAGGGCTAGAGGCCTCCTCCTATGAGTACAGGCTGAGACAGCTGGGGTTGTTCAGCCTGGAAAAGAGAAGGCTCTGGGAAGACCTTGTAGCAGCCTTCCAGTAATTAAAATGGACCTACAAAAAAGATGGAGAGGGACCTTTTACAAGGGCATGTAGAGATAGGACAAGGGCTAATGGCTTTAAGCTGAAAGAGGGTAGATTTAGATTAGATGTAAAGAAGAACTTCTTTATTGTGGGGGTGCTGAGACACTGGAACAGGTTGCCCAGAGAGGTCCCAACCCCTGGAAGTGTTCAAAGCCAGGTTGGGTGGGGCTTTGAGCAACCTGGTCTAGTGGAAGGTGTCCCTGCTCATGGGAGGGGTCTTGGAACTAGGCGAACTTCAAGGTCCCTTCCAACCCAAACCAGTTTACGATTCTACGGTAGAAAAGCTTAAGTTAGGCTTAAATAACTCCAAGGCAAAAGAGGTTCATAAGGGGTGGCAGGGAAAACTAGGCCTGTCCCGGGAAATAAACTGGGTCAGTGAAGCAAGTGTGGCATTGTTAGTCCTACGTGAAAGTAACTGTCTTTCAGAAAAAACTCTGTATAGGCCTATGGAAGCCCAATGAAAATAGAAACTTTTACAAGTAACAATATGATGGGACATTGCTCTGAGAAGCTGGACTCAAACATTTAAAATACAGCACACAACTTTCACGGCAAATACCCTTCTCCTAGATTAGGAACTCGTAATGTTAGGAGAAAAAGAATACTTCAGCCTCATAGTCATGTTTTTAAAAGGTTTTTCTTTTTATTTTCATATTTAAAGGCAATGCCTAAAATCATCAATGTTATGTCATATTTAGCGGTCTATGACATACGTATTTGCAGATAACAGTTACCAGCTTTTTCATTAGCTGGTGTTACATAGCACTCTATAAAAACATTACTAGAGATTTACTTGAAGACCGGGATTAATTTTTGAGGGATTGAGTGCAGATAATACATACCCATAGTTCTACTGTTTGAAACTGGAAACTATGCTTTATCATCTCACTCAATTTAGTAGCTAGATTCAGAATATGTAAAGTTGAAATATATCTTAATAAAACAGTAAGGCAGAATCTAGAGTCTCATATCAATAATAAAACTTAGAGCAAACAGAAAGTCATCTGTTGTGATACTGAATATGGGATAAACTAAGCACGTCTGTACAGGACCATAACGAGACATTTTGGCATCTGGGATGCTGCCTCGTCTGGTCCTTTGCCTCCTGCCAGCTGCTGCAGATACCTCCTCTGGTCGTGCTCACTACAGATTGAGATGCTGCAGCAGTGCCAGTGACCAAAGTGTCTCAGACATTTGCTGTTTTGGTGTGCTCTAGCTCTGTGGCGATGTTATTTATTGTGAAGCTGTCTTGATGCTCAGCTAAGAAAATCACATTAGAACGGTTCTATTTGCTCTGGTCTACCCCTTGTTTTGTTTGAAAAAAACTAAATATTATGAATTTGAATATGTACCTGCTGCATAATGGTCGTTGTATGAGATGTTTCAGAGTTTTATTTACATAATGGGCTGAGGAAGCTGTGGATATATCCAGCGTATCTTGGAAGAGTTCCTAGATGATGTGTGAGAGAAATGAGATAGATGAGAGCTGTCAGGCTTAAAAGCTCTGATATCATTAAGGCCCAGGAAGCTCTACTTACGAGCACTGAGAGGCCCACAGAATGATTCCAGGGTCAGCCAGATCACCCGGAACACCTGAGCTTTGGGATTGGTTATCTTAGCTCTTGAATTACTGATATGTATCTAAGTGATTACTAATATCTTTATATGAAGAGAACATGAACTTCTCCTGCATTAATTTTTTTTTAAGTAGCAACTTTACATTTGAAAATACAGTTTATTTGTTTCTCTGAGTTTAAAACTTGGGTTTCTCTTTTATCTCACAGATGGCCAAAGGCTATGAAATATTAATGCTAACACTAATATAAATAATTAATTAAACAATGAAAGCTTTGGCTTAAAATGTCTAACTCTTACATGAGTGCAGACTTAAAGGTGCACATGAAGACAGGAACGCCTCATTATTTCTTCCAAGTAAAGAATTGCCTGTTTGCAAACCAGACATAATCTTGTTAGTTTATGTTTCTACTTGGGGCAGAAATGGTAACCACTTAACAAGGTGAACTCCCTGTCTAGTGTCTCCCAATATTTGTTATTCTAATTTATCTTAGCAGAGAGTACATAAATTCCCTGAGTGGCTGAGCAAAGCCGTGGTTTTGCTGCAGGCTCCTGATCTGGCATTCTTTGTGTCACTCCTAATGCCTTCAGAGGGTGTGCAAAGGAAGTGGTTCAGACCCCATAATTCTGAATCTGAAGAAAGGCAATGTAATATTTTTCAGTTTCACTTACCAGTTCCTTCTCTGATGACAGTCTTGCTGCATATCTTGCAGTTTTAACGATCTTTCCTTTCTTTTTGTTCTTGCTTAGGTATAAAATTATGATGTCGTTTTCCATAACATGCTGTTCCCTTGCAACATTCTCTCTCAGTAGTGTAGCTCTCTATTGACTATTTATTTTTGGAAGGACCTTAGCACAGCCCTATGTTGTGAGTCTTCATCTCCCGGGATTTTACTTTATAAAGTCTCTGTGCCTTCATGAAAGAATGCAACACCTGAAAATAGAATCACGCTTTGAATTGTGGTGTGCCTCTGTGGTACATATCCAGCCTTACAATACGGAGTGGTAAAACACTCTTTTTAAAAATGCTATTCTTTCAGGCTACATTTGCCTGAAAATTATCGGCCATCTTCTGAACCTTGTTGTTAAGGGACTGTAAAAGCGGATGTATTTATTTCTCTGGAAGCCTCCTGTGTTAAAGAGCCATGATGGCAAGTTTAGGCAAGTTCCTTAAAATCCACAGTGGATGTGCTGGACTGGAGAGAAACATGCCCTGATTGTTTATTTTCTTGGTTGATTGGTTAACTTAGTTAAGATGAACAGGCAAAATGCAAACCCTGACCCTCAACCCTAAGGTTTTGCTGAGTTATCCTAGTGAAATCCCTGTGCTTGACAGTCATGTAAGTCTGGGTTTAATTTTTTGGGATAGATAAGAAAGATAAGCTCAAGCCCTTATCAACAATTCTGCAAGGCTAAACCTGAGCTTCCTGATGCTCACCGAGTTAATTTCTTCCCTTAGTCACAAAGATATCATTGACTTGAAGAACAGTCCTTTACTGAAAGGAGAAAAGAGAGTGATTAAGTACCTGACTGCTCCTTCTCCATAGTTTAGGTAACTATTCACGGTTCTCCTCTAGAGCTCCTTGTTAAGACAACTTGTTAGGGCACCTGACTGTTTCCCAGGTTCTGCAGTAGCAGTTCCTTCCTAATTTAAGACCGTCAAGTCCCATGAGTTCTGTGTTTACCCTTCGAGGCAGAGAGCTTTCACCCCAGGCAGAGCTGATCTGCAGCATCAGCTGCCTTGCCAGCCCATTCCACTCAGTGTTCACAGCCCCTCCCAGTGCCCACCGCACATTTTCTGACAAGTTTGGTTCCATAGTGATTTCAGCACTGTGGGCAGGAGGAGTGCAGTGAGTACAGAGGGTTTTTCACCTGTAAGAACCCCGCTATGCAGACTCTCTCACCTAACAGTTTTTCTAAACCTGTGGTTTTTTGCAGTCCAGTGGGGCCAGAGGTTGATTTAATGGAGGGCAATATGTAGTGAGACATAGTTATCTGTCCCACATTTCTACACCTTCATTGAACTTTTACACCTTCCTCAACATTGTAAGATTTCTTCTTAACAGATACAATCCACTTATCGTAAAAGAACATATATAAATTGAATTATGTCTCAGGTCTGTCCATTAACACATCTTCTTTTTCTTTCTCTCCACAAGAAGCCATCAGATCAATGCTTCTGTTTTGGCTCCATGCCACCTGGAGCCCTTGGGAGAGACATGGGGATGCAGCCTCCCTTTGGCATCAACCACTCTGCTTGTACTAGTGTACTTTGAATGACTACCCTGTGCTGTTTTGTGGAAGACAACACAAAGACACATTCTTATTAGCAATCCTGCTGGCATTTTTGAAAGAATTTGGACATTGTGTGCCAGCTAAGGTGCTTCTTAGTGGTCATTATGGAGAACTTCTGAGTCACTGTACCTTAGGTTAGAATAAGACTACATATTTTTACTATATATATTATATAGTAATATCATACAATACATTATATATATATAAGTGAGTAAGAAAATCAGGAAAATGGAGTCTAGGGTCCTTTTTCGGACTATTATAAAACTTGCTGGATTGGCAAACCAAAAGTGTTCCATACCTCTTAAGAGCACATTCTTCCATTAAAGAAGGTCTGATAGAGTCAGTTAGGTGAGAAGATTAATTTAGCTAATATGGTAACCAATGCACAGTCCTATAACCAATCTATCCATCAACAATAAAGTGAGACAATTGGCTTCATGAAGACTGACCCATTTGACTTACTGGTATTTCTGCATTCAGCAACATTGCAAATTCTGGAAGAGCATTTGCAAGTTAGAATGATGGTTTTTTGTGTGGTGCCATAAATCATTGGGGGTGATCAGAAAAGTTGTAGCAGTTACTGGATATAAAAATATATCTTTTCTTGAAGATATACTAACATATCTATCTTTGATCCTGTGCTTGCGGCAGAGCAGGTGAGTTTCCAGATCTGGGTGGAAGCATTTATCAGGAAACTGTTCCACCATATTAACCCTACTGCTGTCTGACTACAAGTGGATGCCAAGATACTGTTAAAAATATTGCAGAGAATTAAAAGATTAATATTGTCTAGAAAAAAATAATACACATGATTTGAACATCTTGCAAAATATTTATGTTCAGAGGATCTGATATAACACAACCAACACCAAAGTACTGTCTCAAATTAAGAAAATAATTCAACAGATGGCTTTTTATATGAGAATAGAGTGCACTCTGACTTTCTAAAGCATCTTATTAAGGTAGAGAGCACCTATGTTGTAATGAATTACAGGAAGAAGAGAGTCCTCTTGACCTTTGTTCAAGTTATTGTTCATTCAATTGTGAGCATTTATCAACTCTGGAGTTTTTTTGTTGCTGGAGTGAGAATTAAATTATTTTTTAGATGTAAAGTTATTTCATGTTTGTCGTCATGACTTAAACTTGTATTGAAATAATGGTACTTAGTGGAATCCTGTTTCCTTTAAATCAGCTGCCAAATTACT
>NW_010413692.1:28151-38777 GCF_000710305.1 Buceros rhinoceros silvestris
TTTATTAGTGCCAAGGTTTCACTCACAGATTTTATAATGTACGCCTTTATTTTGCACATCATCTCTACAAAATTACACTGATTATCTGCTAACAATTTTATTTGAATAAAGACATCTCTTCTCTGAAATCTTAGGATAATTTATTTGCATTTTTAATTAAATTTTGACTGAGATATGTGAGATAATTGTGCTTGCTGAAACACCCAAAGAATATAAAGAGATCCATACCAATCTTGAATGAATTACAATTACAATTATCTGAAATTTTATGCTTTGAAGCTTTTCAGCAGCTGTCATGATAATCCCCTTCAATTCAATCTAAATATTAGATCCTCTGCAACATGGACTTTTTTTGGTCGTTCATCATCTGATACTTTAGGTAGCTTCTGCAATGACTGATACATAATCCATAGTATGAGGATTTCTCTTTGGGCCTCCTCTTCTCACGGACTACAGACCGGAGGAAGCCAAAGCGAAACACCTGCATCCCAGCTTTGTTTAAGAAATCTATTTAGGCTATGTAGAAACTTCCATTTTCTGTCTCCTTATTCATTTACAAACCCTGGCAAAATAGACTACAACTACAAGCCAAGGTTTATCATACAGACCAAGGCCTTTTTCTTTTCAAGGTATAGGACATCCATCTATCGAAGTCCTTAAGGAGTCCCTAAAGGAGTGTGTCTGCCCTGTTCAATGCTACATAAACCGTTGTCAGAGATGGGGAGGAGGGTGAGGTTATTTTAGGGAGCTGCCAGGAATGGACAGAAAAGATAGATACTGGAAAGGGAGACCGAAAAGCATGGCACCAAACCAAGAACCCTGTGGTTTGATGGCATCTCTAACTCACCATCTTTGGTTTTTTGTTTCCTTTCTGGTCTCATTCCTGTCCGTCATAGTCTACAGATAACTTTTTCTCTGTAGCAAACTAGGCAGCACTGATAATCCTTAGCAACGTGTCAGACTTCTACAGTGATATTTTTCACTACATCCAAAGGACAAGTAATTTTGCTTAGTGTTTTTGACAGCAATAACTTGTTTCAATGCAACAACTTGAAGTTACGCCATTTCTAAGTTATAATTTGCTAGCTTTTCATACACAAGCGGCTGCTGTTCCCAGTGGGAGAGCTTACCACCCCACCCCAATGTTTGGCTCTGCTTTGTTTAAACGGTAAGATGCACAAGGGATGAAGTTAGCTTCTCAGATGTGATCCTGAATCTCTCGCTGAATCTTTGCTGTGGTGCTGTGGAGCTGTGTGGATCTGTTTTTGTGGAACAAGGATAAGAATTGGGATTTGGAAGAGTTATTGCTATGAGAGAGAATTTGCCTGTCCTGGAACTCAGAAAAGGCCAGGCACCTCAAAAGAAGTAAGGGAATTTCATGCTTTTGTGGGTTTATTGTTAGATTCAGGGCAAAGATTAGTGGGATTTATTGAAGTACAGATTCAGTATAATATTTTGGAACTATAAAATTGTATACAATTCACAAGCTATATATTGAACCGTCAAGCTGTGCACACTGTTAGCCTACATGATGGCAAGATTGCTTGTAATCTTGTTCCTTCTCTCTTATTGCCTCTCAATATCTGTAATACACTTGTGTCTTTTCCTTAATTATCCTCCAATTCTATATGAGCTGTGACAAAGCCCTATGCCCCTATTGAATGATACTGATTCCAGCTGCGCTTTCAAGAGTGCAAAGGTCTATCTGCAGGGAGGAGGGTGAAGGACAATAACACTTTAAAGGGAAAGACTGTGTTTATCTCTGCAACATGTGAATAAAAAACCCCTCCAAGATACTCTTTGTCAGACTGTTTATGACAGGTTTTTAGGGTAAGCAGTCTCTCAGCTACAGGATGACTTTGCAATGATTGCCCTTGATCAAACTGTTTGGGACCTGAGCTGGGTGTCCATGTTCCCTCTACTGTGCAGCCACACAGCTGAGTGTGCTTGATAATATTGAGGAGGAGATCCTCGCTGTCAAAGTTTGTGTGCCTTAACTGAGCAGACCAGATCTCCATGGACCAGCCAGGAAATATGGTATTCTTTTCAGTAGCACTACTCTGCCAAAAGGCTTCATTCAACGGATCAGCTTTGCCTTCGCTGTGCCTGAATAAGTAGGTCTGAATTTTTGGTCCGTGATTGGACCATGATTGCAAGTGCTACCCTTGCAGGACCTCCACAGGCAGAGAACCCTTGGGAATGTGTGTGGCTTTACTGAGCTAGTCATAAGGCTTTTTAAGCTTGACTCAACCCCACGGTTGTCCATAGAAGAAACTTTAAACCACTGCAGTCTACCATGAGGCTACTCTTTTTCCTCCCATCTGTAAAGTCTCACAGCTCAGAGGAGCAGCTGCCATTCAGGATTTTACATATTTTAAAGTTGCTTCAAAAACTGACTTCAAAAATTCTTTATGCTTGATCCTGGTGTCTCTGAGCTGTCAGTGAGACCTGAAGTTTATATCCACCTATTAACCCCAAGACCTATGCATCAGCAATATGTTGGTAAACACTTGCTGCTACTAAGGGAGCAACCTGGCACGCTACCAACAATGCCCTTCAGTGTATGGTCGTGTTGCATGTAAATAAAATGTAGCAACCGAAACTAGGTTGGACTACCATCAATAATCCCATTGCCTTATACAATTTGATAGGTTACCATTGCAAAAACTGTAAAAAAATTTAGACTGAACTTTCTTATCAGGTTCCAGGCACAAAACACTCCAAATGCCACCAGCTACTTAATCTTAGGAGCTCTGCTTCTGTAGTCAGGGATGGGAAACAATCAGATTACGTGTAGAACACAGTACATTACTGAAAAGTAGGGCTCACTTCTCTTCAGCAAGCATTCTAATACATAGGAGTTACTGCCATTTTCATTGCTGACAATTTAATTTCCAATGTCTCTTGTCACAGAGAACATATTAAACTGAAATGGTAAATGGAGCAGAAGGATCCGGAAAGATGAGAGGTGTGTATGGGGCAGGTAATCTACTTTCTTCATACAATATGTTTCCTTTTACAGTAGAGGCTAATCTTTAAAAGTTCAAGATATAATTTCTACCTGAAAATAATTTGTGAAAGATAATAATTTCTGAGAAATGTCCCCTTTCTCCAATACCTGTGATTTCTCCTGGCTCAAGCTGCCACTTCTGCTTTACATTCTGTGCTGCGAGGTGTAGTACAGAGGTGCAGCAATTTTAGGTGCTCGTCTTTCAGTCAAGCCAGCATAAATGAAGCTGTCAGCAAAGAGGACAGAGATGTTTGCTAGAAATTAAATAAGAAAGACTATGCTAAAATGCATTCATCCCACCATTTCATGGTTTCTAATGTTAGTCATACACTTTTCTTTCTTCACCACACTCTCAAATTTGTATTAAAAATATGTCAAAAACCTGTAGGGCTGCTGCCACTGTGCAGGAACTGTGAAAGGCTCTTCAGAAGTTAGTGCTGTCTGAATTCTTAATATTTAATGTGCACCGATATTAAACCATGCTCTTGTTTCCTGTGTCCTTAATAGCTTTATTATGCCTTGGCTGTAATGTTTCCGAGATGAACCTTTGTCTCTACTGCTCCCTAGGTGAGTTTACACATCTGTCAGGTGTGAATTCTGCTCACTCTTGCTCCACTCTCATTTTGTGCCATAAGCGTTCTCACCTTGAAAAGGTGCGATTCACATATCAGCCTGGTGCTTCAGAAAATGACAGATTCTGCAACCAGGGAATATTACAGATTTCTAGGCCTGCATTCCTCATCCATAATTTTGTCTTTCTTTTCTCTCATTTTTCTTAATTTTGTTCCATTACCCTTTTCTGAGTTGTCCTTTTTTCTTTTTTTTTCTTCCCCCCCCCCTTCTTTCTTTCTTTAAATGTTTATTTTATTCTGGCTAATACCAACTCTGGGTATCAGGTACCTAACTTGTGGCTAAAAAATACGTTTTATATAACAGCTATATAATTTATACAGCAGCTTAAGGAAAAGAAATCCTACAAGGAAAATAATTATTTTTGTGCAAAAGCATTAAATACTTCAAGGTGCTACTTTACAAACTATGAAGAATTCTGTATGGTTTTACACAAGAATCCAGGATTGCTTCTGTATTTACACAAAATCTTACTTTTGCATTAATAATTTATTTAAATGGAGGTATAAATATACCCTTTGAGATTAGAAGCACGCTACTCCATGTACATTCCAGTTTTATGAGAGGGTCTTTCCCCTAAAGGCATTATTCTCTAAATCAGGAGAGTCACCTAATATATATAACACATGAGAAGGACCTCTCTTTAGGAAAGTTTTAGGAACATCAGAGAAGATAGTTGTGTGGTTATTGGTGGTAATATCTGACCTTGCTGAGAGGGTAGATGCCAGTCACACGTTTCATTCAGGAGAAATAGGTAAACAATTACAAAATCTCTTTTTGTAATGAAATGACAGAGATCAAAGCCAGGACCACAGAGGAGCTTGTCAAAGACAGAGATATGCTGTCTGAATACACAAGTCAGAGGTATTGATTTGGGTGCAGATTTCTAAGAATATCTGTAAGGAACCAGATCTCTGCATGTCAAGAGAGAAGTACAGGGCATAGCACTGGGAAGGGCACATAGTTTGGAGTAAATGGAAAATTTTCTTCCTTTACAAAGTAGTTTCATTCTTTTTCTTCTCGTTGGTTTCAGATGAATGGGACTTTATATACATTTACAGCAAAAGACAAAGGGATGAAGCAAAGAAATATCTGACTAAGCTAAAAAAAGAACTCAGTAAAGCTGGATGCATCACTTGTCCTTTTTGAGGAAACAAGGACAAGCTAGTTCTGATGGGCCAGAGCCTCTGTCATTGCTATGTTTGAAATGTAACTTTAAAAGTAAGTCAGAGAGGAAGAGCTGAGAAGGAAGGCAGATAAACAAAGCTATACCCTGCTTCTTTGGTTCCTTATGCTGATTCTCCCTAGCAACATGACAAAGGACATGTTTTCTCCAAAACTTGGGAACAGTAAGGCAGAGTAAAAGATAAATTACCAGCTGTTGAAAGATATTCCTGGCCACATTTTATCATTTTGTTTTTGTATAACCATCCATGTTATATCATTACATTGCCTTTAATGTTTTTTGAATTTCAGAATATTTTCAGAACAAAGCAGGTCCAAGTTATGCTTTCTGAGAAAATTGCAAGTACCAAAATATGGGCAGCAGTGTTACAGAAGAAAGAACTTCGACAGGATGAAAAGATAAATACCCAGAAATCAAAAACAGGGAATAGTTTTGTTAGGAAAGAAACTTGGAAATTTTGTATCTGTTACAAAGCTGTTTCTAATCTAATTTCGTTGTTAGGAAATTGGAAAATGTGTATTTTCTCTTAAAATAACTGACCTGAAAGGCCTACCTGAACCCAAAATTTTTCAGCATCAACATGTAGGTGAAAAACCCCTCTCTTGGCTTAACTATACCATGAAAAAAGATTTTTTTTTTTTTTTCTGGTGATAGTCATGTTTCCATTAGAAGGATTTCCCAATGTACTTCCATCTGAATAATTCTGCTTACTGGAACAACTCCTGCCAACCCAGTAGAAGATTTTAAAAAAAGAAAGGAAAAAATAAGAAATAATAAAAAAAGGATATTATTAGAAAGAGTGCGAGATACACAAGAAAGGATGTAAACTAATGATGATAAATTAGATGAGGGAGACAGCTGAAGTCAGAAAAATTTCAGCGCCTTCACTCACTCCTACCCTTTCAAAAATTGTCACTCATGGAGCTGCACTTAACATGACAGCTGTTCTCTCCCTTCAGACCACCTATTTGGCTCCCAGAATAATGATTCTTCTCCCAGGACATAACGACCAGATTTTTTCCCTACCCCCTGTGACAACTCGATAATTTGCAGTCAGTTATATTTCCTTCTCAAAGGCACCCCTAAACTGTAAAGACTTGCCATAAGGTTTAGGGAGCATTGTTCCAATATAAAAAGGAGCAACTATAAATAAATTCCACATTTTTGAGAAAATCCAAATGTCCAAGCTGTATTTCTTCAGCATCAAATCTCAGCATATAGTCAATCTGGGTATGCATTTATCATTTTATAGGCTATGTTAGTGTATTCATTTAAATTTTTGTTACATTATTGCATGCTACAGAATTGTAACAGATGCTGTAGCAAGTATTATGTTTGTGTCTGAAAAGTCATTTCTACAGTAGCTCTTGATCTGTAAACAGAACACATTATTGAAGTTACTTATTGCAAAGTCAATGAAAATACCCGTGTGACTATAGGATGTAGGGAATGGATCATTGGTTAATAATGAAAATGCATATCTCTGCTATACTCAGTGGGAAAAAAAATAAAACAGTATGTTTGACAATAGATCTTTCTCAATGTGGAGATTCTCAGAAATAACTAAGACAATTAGGCTAAATCCCATTGACTGTCAGTGGAACTCAAGCTCCTAAATCCTACCCCAAATCAGTCATTGTTATTTATATTGTGAGCCACTTCTTTTAGGCAAAGGAAAAGCAGAAGGACTCTGAGTTTCTCTTATCAAAGAGAAATCAAAGACCCCTGTGATTTCTGTGGTTTCCATAAGCACATTTTCAACACTTTAATTACCATTTTCCTGTTCCTAATAAAAAGTTGATGAAAGCTTTTCCACTGCAGTTACTGGAGCCTGATTGCTATATTGGTTTCCATTTGCCACAAGGTGAGAGTTAATTTTAAAGCAGTAGTTCATGCTCTTGAAAGAAAATGTGTACACTGGAAACTGAGGGAGCTCATTTTTCTTTTAACCAGAAAACCTTTGGAGGATGGATGAACTGAAAGTAAGAGCAGAAGAAAAGAATATTTTGGGTTGTTTTATTCTTAAAACCACAGGCAAAATATTCTTAGTTTTCCAGAAGGCAGGATTTTCTCAATGCTCATGATCTGAGTTAGTTTTATTGTCTGTTTGATAAAAGTATCAAAATAAAGTTTTTTTGCAGTACTAAAACTCAAGAACCAGCAAATGCCCAGTGCACTGTATTATAAACTTGAATACACCTTGTGTAAACCTGTACCCATGTACCAATATGTACAGATTTATCAAAAAAGATGATGAGAGATTTTAGGCATTATGAAATGATGTTTAATAGGTGATGATTATGTATGTATGTACGTACTGAGGGATCAGATCAGCTCACAAAATTGGATCTGAAAATAAGAATCTAAGGGTATTTCAGACACATATCATTGCATTATTCATGACTGGGATGTTCAGGCAGTCTTGTCCAATGGACAAAATAGTTCCAAAGACTGCAGCTTTCTCTTTGCATTCTGAAACATTCCCTCTGTATTTCCACACAAAAAATAATTCTAACTCTATTTACTCCTGTTATCCTTCCCATCCATTTAGATGATAAGGTCTTTGAGACAAAGACTACCACTCCACCCTCCACTCTGACCCCTGCACAGAAGATAAAATAATATGGTGGTTCTGATCTCATTAAGGACTTCAAGCAATGTCAGTAATAGAGTTTTGTCATACTACTCGTCATTTCAAGAGACACAACTACTCCATAAAAGAGCAAGTATTTCGTATATTCCTATCACCTCTTGTTACAATATTGTGTGAATACCTATATAACCAGCAACCATACAATTCCTCTACCTAGAAAACACCGAGACCTTTTAGGATGAAAGGACTTTTTTGGGGAAACAATTCCAGTTTGCTAGACATCTAGAAGATGTTCATAGAATCAGAGAATGTTTTGTGTTGGAAGGGATCTTTAAAGACCATCTAGCACTGCTCGTGGACAGGGACATCTTCCACCAGGTTGCTCAAAGCGCCATCCAACCAACCTTGAACACCTCCAATGATGGGGCACCCACAACTTCTCTGGGTAACCTGTTCCAGTTTCTCATCATCCTCATCATAAAAATTTTCCTCCTTATGTTCATTTTAAACCTATCCACATTCAGTTTAGAGCATTGTTCCTTGTTCTATCACAGGCCTTGGTAAAAAGTCTCTCTCTATCTTTTTTGTAAGAAAGATCCCTTTATATATTGAAATGCTGCAATAAGGTCTCCCTGGAGCCTTCTCTAGGCTACACAACCCACACTCTCAGGCTCTCTCCATAGAAGGGGTGATCCAGCTCTCTGATCATTCTTGTGGCTCTCCACTGGACCCTCTCTAGCAGATCCATGTCTTGTACTGTGGACTGTAGTGTTGAATTCAGTACTGGGCTACACAACCCCAACTCTCAGGCTCTCTCCATAGAAGGGGTGATCCAGCTCTCTGATCATTCTTGTGGCTCTCCACTGGACCCTCTCTAGCAGATCCATGTCTTGTACTGTGGACTGTAGTGTTGAATTCAGTACTGAAAGTGGTGTCTCATGAGAGTGGAGCAGAGAGGGAGAATCACTTTCCTTCACCTGTTGGCCTCACGTCTTTTTGTACAGTCCAGGATATGACTGGCTTTCTGGGCTGCACGCACATATTCCTGGCTCCTTTTTCATCCACCACTACACCCAAGTCCTTCTTTCTAGGGCTTCACTTACTTAATTCATTCATACCCCTATCTGTACTGATATTGGGGATTGCCCCAACCCATCTGCATGACCTTGCACTTGGCCTTGTTGAACTTCATGAGGTTTGCACAGGCCCAGTTCTCAAGTCTGTCCAGGTCCCTTTGAATGACATCCCTTTCCTCTAGTGAATCAATTGCACTACTCAGCTTGGTGTCTGTAAACTTGCTGAAGGTGCACTCAATCCCACTGTCATTGATGTAGATATTAAACAATATTGGTCCCAGTATGTGTGCTTGAAGGATGCCACTTAATGATTTCCACTTGGATAGGAGCCATTGGCTACAACTCTGGAAGCATCCATCTATCCAATTCCTAATCCATGTAACAGTCTATTCATCAGACCTGTTTATCTCCAATTTAGAGGTAAGAATGTTGTGGAGGACTGTATCAAAGGCCTTACTGAAGTCTAGGGAGATCACATCTGTAGCTCTTCACTCATCCACTGATGCTATCACTCCATTACAGAAGGCCACCATATTAATCAGGTACAATTGTCCTGTGGTGAATTAGTTATTTAAAGTGGAACTAGGACCAGAGTTATTTGCATGTGTGTTCCTGATAAGGACCTGTAACCTGAAGATCACAAAAATTCCAGAAGCCAGGGATAAGCAATGTTAGGGATTGTGTTTATTGATCATATTCAAAATCAAGTTTCAAAAATCAAGTTAATTTCTACAGATAATCTCTCTTTCATCCTCTTCTCCTTATATTTTCATTAATGCAAATGTCACGTACAAAATCTCTCAAAATTAATTATAATGGATTAAGGCATATCCCATATGTGGCTCTGCCAAATAATATAAGTGACCTCTATGTATGAAATCACCCGACTAACAATTTAGACCACTAGAAGAAAAGAGCCTTTAAAAAAGATCAGTGACTTAGTCTAAGATCATATGCTGATTATGAAAATGAACTTAGCAGAGCACAATGAAATAATAAGACAATTCTATACTTCACAAGTCTGACTAAGATGTGCAATCACATCAGCTAAATGTGAACAGTCACTCACAGGGGCAAAGCATTGCCTGTGACCTCTGTCCCATGGCTTTGAGTGTATTTTGGGTCTAGGTTCACAGTACATTTGATTTAATTATTCAGACAGGGTCCCTGACAGGATAACTTTCCTCTCCTTGTGATATTTGAGAATGGTACAAAATGTACAATTTTCTGGTGAGAATTCCATATGTAACAGAAGGAAATTGAAACTTGCAGGTTTCCTTCTTTACTAGTAAAGATGTCATTGGATAAGTGACTAATGCATGTTAGATAGATCTATCTTTTTGCTCTTTGTAAAATACTCCTAGGTTTTGTCAATGCACAGCAAGTAAGCAAATGGATCCTGCTCACGTTCTATTTAATTAAAAAACCAACATCTCACATCTTTGTATTTCGAATAAACACTTTTTACTTAAAATATATGTGATAAAGAGTTACCTTTAAAAACAAATTTATTTTTGTTCAACATCCTCTATTTAGGTTGTTCAAAAAGCATTCAACACTTCTGAAAGCATAACCATATGTTATAAAATTAATTAAATTTTGAAATGCCTATCAACTGGCATTTTTATCTTTGAGAGGATTTCCTACTTATTTTCACATGTTACAGATGTGTTTTCTGAGTTGCAACATCTGGCACTTAGTAACTGGGTCTTTGCTTCAGGCAGTAGCCATCTTTAGCCTAAAATTACAGTATCTAAATTTAGATTTCTTATAGTCCTTCTATCTTATAACTCTCTCCACCCTGTAACGACAGATATTTGCATAGATTAATGGATGAGACCGTGGCTGCCAGTTGCTCATTCTGTCTGTCAATTACCATTTCCTTCTGGATACACACAAGATTCACAAGAGAGAGTAGATCCTGTACAGTCCTGGTCTCCGTCAAAGTAATCCAATTCAGGATCTCTCTGCTTCCCTCTTGTCATTTCTTTTCTTGTCCTTCCTCACCCCCCCTTTTTTTTCCTTTCCCCTTTTCTTTTTCCTTTTCCTTGTTTTCCTTTTCCTTTATTTTTCCTTCTCTCTTTCTCTTTCTCTTTTCTTTTTCTCCCTTCCTTCCTTCCTTCCTTCCTTC
>NW_010413693.1:0-12913 GCF_000710305.1 Buceros rhinoceros silvestris
CGCATCTCCGTAACCGTGCGCTGAGGGCGGCTGGGGCGAGCTGCTGCATCCGTTTGTCTAAACCGAGTCGGTTCTCGCCCCGGCCGGCCCCTGTCAAAGCCTGCTGTTCCCTGTGCTGGGCTTCACGGGAGGAGTCGGCCCGGCTCTCACTTCTGAAAACACTTATTTCTGTGTGTTGCTGGCAACAAGTTATTAAAAACGAACAACCATAAGCCCTTGTTTCCTTTTCACAATTCCTGCCACGAGAATTATTTGTTTCTTGGAAACCTGCACAGGAGCAGCAATCTTGAACAATTCTTTAAATAACTTCAGTTCCAGTCTTGGTTAAGATGTCAGTGACAGCAGCGCTAAACTAAACTATAACCTTCTGAAAAGTTTCTTTGCAGATTATGTTTGAAGTGCGTACTGCTTGGGCAGCGGCAGCATCAATGTACCTCGCACTGTGTTGCCGATAATTGCACTCCTGATTACTGCATGGGTTGCTGTGGCAGGCTTGGTTCCGACGTTCCCGGGAGTCGTTACAAATTTAACTGCTACTGCCACTTTGCCCTGCTTCTATCTGTCACAGTGTTTCTGAAATACAAGACAATGTGACCTGTATACCACAGGACTTTGCAAGCTTTGAGTCTTTATTCAGTAGACATGAAGGTTGTTTTAGTAAAACCTGCACTTCACACCTACTGATGTTTCTAATCAACTTTTTTCTTCCTCATGATGCTCTTTGCATAATGTGTCCTTCGCTGGCTTCCTGCATACTGGGGTGGCAATGAGACGCTGTAAATGTGTAGGCTGATAATAAGAAATAGCAAGTCAGTGAGGACCTGCGGTCTCACAAGACAGCAAGGACAAAAGCAGATTTCTGTCCTCTGCCTCTTTTCATTTGAATCAGAATATTTATGCCAAGAAAGATCAGGAAAACACAATCTCTGAATAAAAGATGATGGTGTTTTGTGGTGGTCTTTACTGAAGAGCCAGGTGAAGTAATCTAGCTAAAATAGTGTAGGGGGTCATTCAAAGAGAGATTAAAAATTATTGTAGTGATTCTTTGATCTAGAGAGCGTGACTGAACTTGTTCTCCTTTGTTCATAATCTTAGATTTTCAACAAGTGAAGCTACAGTTGCTGTGGCTATTTTTAATGAAGCCAGAAAAACCCTTAAGTAGTCTAAATTCTGGTGAATGGCTCAGGGTAGTGTCGATTTGCCCTTGAACGTTAGCTCAGTGCTGCAGGCTGTGAGGCAGGTGCCTCAGTCTGCTGTGGGCTCCTTCCTCGAGATGCAGGGTGAAGTTAGATTGAGTTACTCTGGCTTAAGGCCCCAAGCTGAACCGAAGTAACTGCGTGGAGTAACTGCCAAACGCAGCGGCAGGGTGAAATGGAAGAGAGAAAGGCAGTGAAGGTGGCTCAAGGTAGCACATTGTCTGCCCTAACTGAAATACAGGCGTGTGTACGTGGTCACCTGCAGCTCAGCAGCAAGACAACAGCCAGCAAAACGCTCTAATGTCACTGTACCTGCTTGTGTGGCTGTGGGCTGCTTTGCCGTTGCTGTGCTCTGAGCACCCAGCCAGAGATGGGTCTGGAAACGGTGACAACGTTTTCACGTCATCCAATTTCTCAGTGGGCTGATTGAAGTGAGAATTGTGAAAGAAAGGAATTTTTATCTGTACTTTTAAAAACCTCAGGTGTTTTTTTTTTTTTTTTTGAGCAGCAGACCCCTTAATGCCCAGCACTTTATAGAGCGAAGATTTCACTAAGGTCAACACCCAGCCCACTGAAGCCCAGCACTGAGACAGCAATCCTGCAGTAAATCTACCGAAGCCTTGACAGCCTATCTGTAAACTCCAGAACAGTGGAAATTTTCTGTGTCTCCATGCGGAAACTGCCTGTTGGTCATTCACTGCAGTCAGATCTGAAAGCGCACTTTAGGTCTGGGGATATATTTGAATACGTATCTGTACCCCTTGGCTCACGCGTGACCCGCCGTTGTTGTGCTTGTCCTGTCTTGCAGATAACTTCCTCTTTAGTGATGAAATCATAGCCAATGGTTTTCACTCCTGTGACAGCGACGAAGATGACAGAGCCTCACACGCAAGTTCTAGCGACTGGACCCCAAGACCACGTATAGGTAGAAGCCTCTATAATGTTCTTAGATGCTGTTTGCCTTTGAACTGTCACTTTATTCTTCCCAGTCTTCAAGTGATTTCTCCTGGTGAAAGGAAAATTGGCAGTTACGGCCTCTGAGGAGCTTAGAGTTGCTGACTATTCTCTGTGTTATTTGAGGAGTTTAAAAATGAACCCCTTGAAACTTGCTGTATTTTGATTAAAATTATCAATGGCTTTTTTGTGTAGAAATCCTGCCATGACGGACATCAACAGCGAATGCACAGACTCACTAAACGGAACAGATTTATGGCATCTTTGTAGCCTATTCCCTTAGAATTCTTCAAGGAACAAGAAGATGATTCTTGTGTGATTTTAGCCAATCCGTAGGACTCTGAAGTCACTCTTCCTACTGGGAATTACCAGTCTGCAGAGATGTATATACACACACTGCACAGCAGCCACAGATTAAGTTGGGCATGGCAGTTGGGAGCTCAGCAGAAAGTTCTTGCCCTGCTCAGAGGCAAGGTCACAGCTAAGGTCACTGGTGATTTGTGTGGGACACTGGCTTCAAGGGTGCAGTGGAGCTGGACTTGAGGTCTTTTGTCTTAGTCAAGTGTGGAACACCACAGTTTTCACTTTGCCAGCACTGGTCAGAATAGCCCCAAGAAAACATGTTACGATAACACAACATTCCACTGAAGATCTGCCCACGCGCTGCCTTTGCTGATCCCTCGGTACACGATCACTGGTGGTACCTTTGGGTAATTATGGGTAACAGTTGTTTTCTTTGTATGTATTGTAGCGAGTCTTAGTGACAGCTATTTGGGTCCTCCGAGTTTAACTTCCTACAGTGTATCTGTTTTTCTTCTACCGCTCTAACCGCCAGTGTTTCTGGGAAGATTGGTTTGATGACTTTAGGAGGTCACCTCTGAAATCTTCAGTGTTAGACAGCTGAAAGAACAACAAAGCCCCATGGACTGGCAGCCCCTATTTGTCTTCTGTAGAGTAATGTTTTATAATGACTAGAAAGTACAGGCATGTTTGTGGTTTGGAAAAAACCAAAGGAATCCATAAAATGGAGAGACTGAAAGTCTTGTTGCTAAATAAGTGCATTTCTAAAAGCCATCAAGTTTGCTGTGAGGTGGGATTCCAACCTTGACTAACTTTCTATGAAAGCCTTCGTAGGGTTAGCAGAAAATTATAATCACCAAGGAACAACCCTGGCGGGACTGTCATCTCAGAATTCGGACCAAAGCACACCTGATGTTCTGATGAAAGAAGCATTAAACTGGATTAATAAAATCGCAGTAGTAAGCATTAATAAATGAGACAGTGATCATAACCATCTGAAACACCTGACTCATTTTTAAATATTTGTTTTATTTCCTTAGGTCCCTACACTTTCGTCCAGCAGCACCTCATGTTAGGTACAGACCCACGGACAATTCTGAAAGACCTGCTACCAGAAACAATCCCTCCACCTGAACTGGATGATATGACACTGTGGCAAATCGTTATAAACATCCTTTCAGAACCCCCAAAAAGGAAAAAACGGAAAGATATTAATACTATTGATGATGCTGTGAAACTTCTAGAAGAATGCAAAAAGATCATGGTCTTGACTGGAGCTGGGGTACGTACTGCTGCAGTGACAGTGAGAGAATAGAGAGGGAGTTGGTTCCGTACTTAGCCGCTGCTTCCCGGCGTGCAGGTGATGTGACCCTCTCAGTGTCTGTAACCAAACAGCTCTGCTAGACGGGAAGCGGAGGCACAGCTGTCCACTAGCAGGATGCTCACTGCAAGGTGGAGCTTAAGTTGGAAGTTACAAGATCCCTCTTCTTACAAGAAAAAAACCTTTTAAACCTTTGAACAGTTGCTTCCATGCAAAAGAGTTATGAAATAAGATCACGTCTACCTGTTCCACAACATTTTCCATCCTAGTAATTTTTTAATTTGAAACAAAGGTCATGATTTTTTTAAATAAAATGTCGGTGCATCTCTTAAAATATCCTTCTTCTCTGCGCTGGAGCCTGAGGAACTAGAAAAATAGGACTCGAAAAGGAAAAAAAAAAGGAAGGAGTTGGGGGGGAGGATGATACGGAGGGTTTGATTAGATTTCAGGAGATTGAATTTTAACATGTGCCGCTCTATGGTGGTAATAAGACTGTTCACTGTTGTACTAAAGAGGATTTTTAAACTGCTGTACATTGGCAGCTTTATACCCATGTACCAGATGGTGATTTTGCTTCCGTTCACACACGGAGGGTGTGACACCCTTCAGAAACGAAGAGTAATTCAGACCAGCATGGCCACTGCTGTCCCCCCTGTCTTGCTCTTTCTGGAACTGCTGTCATACCCCTCTTTCTCCTCTTCCCACAGTACTTTGGGGTAGTCTGAGACAATGAACTTAAGGCTTTATTTACTACAATGCTTTGATAAACAATTTGTTTATCAAAAGGGGTTTATTCGTATTAAAAAACCCAAAGTCAACCACCTCGTCCAAGCCTAAGTCAAAAAATCAATGAACACTTACTAATCAAATTTAATGCAACGGTATCTTCAATTTTTGTTCATTTCTTACAAAACTTCCAGTACTAAAAGTAAGTTCTGGTTATTACCACCAGTACGGATTGTACTAAAGGGTTTTTTTGTCCAGTTGTCAGTCTGTGTTTCTGTGCTGTTTCTCCTGTTTGTGATTTGGAAATTGCTATCAAAGTCAAAAAAAAAAGGAAAAAAAAAGACAAAGGAAAAATAACTGCAGAGAACCCAGACTGGTTTTGTTCTTGAGCAGTGTGAGCATACAGAACTGTTTTCCCAAAGAGTTTGTACCACAGCAACTTTTTATAGCCAAATGTGTAGTTCCACTTATTTCAGACTGCAAAATGTCTTTCAGGTGTCTGTGTCTTGCGGAATACCTGACTTCAGGTCGAGAGATGGCATCTACGCACGCCTCGCTGTAGACTTCCCAGACCTTCCAGACCCTCAAGCCATGTTTGACATAGAATATTTCAGAAAGGATCCCAGGCCGTTTTTTAAGTTTGCAAAGGTACAGTCTTCCAGAGTTCTGTCTCGGTCAGTAAAGACACACAGCAATATTAAAATGCGTAACTCAGATATAAAACTATTCTGTTTATAAACAACGTAGATAAATAGGTTACTCTGCTCAACTTACTCTAGTGAGGGACGTCCGTCCGTGGCATCGGAACTCTCTCCCTGGGCAGGTCTTTGCAGTGTATCAATTCTGTATCCTCAGTGCTCTGTTAGTCACGGTATGCAACCGCCTATGAGCCTTATGAGGAACATCTAACACCGTTCTTCTTTTTAAACCTTATTGCTACTGTTCCTGTTTTAAGTGTGTTATAGATACAGCCATTCTAGATGGTGTCTCTAATTTCAGGGAGGATACCTAAAAACTTGTAGTTATTTGATCAAACCTCAGTAGTTTTAGCTGCTGTTACTTTCTCTGAAAAGCGAGAAAAGAAAGAATTATGAGAAACATGAGCCAGCATGTGGAAAGCTACCTTTGAATTTGCTGTGCTGTCACACGCTCTTTGATGTCAGACGTTCACGTTATCACCATATTTACAGTAAAGGCGTTTCATACACCAGTACGTTTATTCTTGTTTCAGGGTTTGATACAGCTGTCACAAGGTTCTCTACATCTTAGAGCACTAAAGCCTTTTTTGCAGGAGCTGCATTTGCTTAAAAGGGAGAAGGCAGCAGTTTTGGGGAAGATGTTAGTGATACTAAACAGTGTAAAAAAGCAGCGAGCACATCTCCAAGATGAGAAGGAGTTGTAGAAGCTGCAGGCATATGTAGAAACAAAAAAATTGCATTTAGTTTGAAACTTCCTCAGGACAAAAAAGTCAAACCCAAAATATTGTCAGAATTACTACAGGACCAGTAAGGACTTGTGAGAATCAGTCACGCTGAGTTGCACTCACTCTTTCTTCCCTTCACTCACAAAGTTAGGCAAAGGAAAATCACTGCATTCTTCAGCTGCTTGGCTTTCTCCGAAGGCCTCCTGTCCAGATACTAACATATTTTGATGCACATTAATATATTCACTTACTTGTTTTTTAAATAGTTAAAAAAAATCCCACACAAACCAACAACAAAACCCCACAGCAGACAAACAAAAAAACCCCAACTTACTTGAAGCCTGTCTATTACACACAGGTTTTACCAGAATAGTCCGAATCCAATCTGGCTGATACTATTTACTGAAATATTTTCTCCTCCTTTTCTGCCCATCAGCTCAGTTAGAAGATTGATTTCCTAGTCCATGAAACGTTAAGTTCCTTTGATTCTAGGGGCAAAGAACAGCAGAGCTCAGTGGCAGAACACGTCTTCCTTCTTCAGACGGCGATATAAAAGCTGTTGGGACCACATGAGATTACAGTCGTGTAACAGCCTCGTCATAGTCGAGGTAATGCACGATGAGCAGTCACTGAACAGTGCTGCAGTTTAACTCCACAGACCCACGGAGCATCAGAATTAGGAGTAACTTGAAATATTTTTGGGGAAAAACACCACTTTCAAAATGTCTTTTCTGTTTGTTAATAGCTAGGCTATATAGCAGCTGAAGGCAGAGCTGTCACAAAGATTAATTTAACAATTTCCTGTTGTGACAGACCTTTTGGTTCAGCTTTAAGTATCCTCCTTGCTAATTTTCTTGTGGCCAGAGACTCTGGTGCTTTTTTGATACAAAGGCCTCACTTACCCAGGTGAGACTCCAGCCCAGTTGCTGTTCTGGTGGGCAGAGGGTCTGGATTTCAAGTACCTCCCCTAAATAAGTGCTCTTGAGAGCACCACAGAGCGTGCTGCTGCTGCTGAGGCACTCCTTGTCGCACAGCAACCAGAGGCACCAGCCAGGGTGGTCAACTCTAGGCAGAGGTTCCAACTGTGAAGCTTCCAGCTGCGTGCCCACATGAATTTTTCCTTTTGGCAGGCTCCTTGCTCACTGTGCGTAAACATCGCATCATCTATAAAAGTACCTCCTATTTTCCATGTGCTCTTTAGATACACCTCTCTCCTCTACCTTGATCCAGCCTACCGGGCCCAGGGGACCTGCTCTGCTAAGCCGTATGGTTTTAACTTGACGACTGCTGTAACTGGCTCAATTAGCAAAGCTGGTCCGTGTACCTTTACACCCGATGCCGTTCTGCTTTCTAGGCTGCCATCCTCTAGGAATGGGTGCTGGTAATCCTGAGGAGTAAAAACCGCTTCTCCCAAACCAAAAGACCAGAATCCAAATTCCTCCTGAAATTTTTGTCGGACTGCAGTCCACCCACATGTTTCTAGTAACAAATACTGAGGTTACTTCACACTTACAAAGGAAAGAAAGCTTTCCCATCTCAGAATTCTCAAACCCAAAAAAGATCTAACCCTTCCTTGCTTTTATGCTGTCTGAGGAACAAAATGCCAACTTGCATGGAGTAATTCATCCTGACATGGCTAGAAGCTCAGCTGCTGAAAGAAGACTTGGGTCTGAGAGAAACGCGAAAATGCAAAGGGAGCGAGAGCATGAACCGCTGACATAGTCACTACTGATGATATTTAGCTCTCTGTGAATTGCTGCAGCTGGAATGAAGGTGGTGTTGTGTCCATTTACACTTTGTAACGCACTTCTGAATTCCCCAGGAAATCTATCCAGGACAATTCCAGCCATCGCTCTGCCACAAGTTCATAGCGCTGATGGATAAAGAAGGAAAACTGCTTCGGAACTATACCCAGAACATAGACACGCTGGAGCAGGTTGCAGGAATCCAAAGGATAATACAGTGTCATGGTTAGTGGTTTTAGTTTCACTTTTCTGATGTGCAGGAATGACTTTTACTAGGGCATGTGACAAGGTAATAACGACTTGCAATTAATTTTTTTCTTGGATTGGTATCTCTTGGCAAAAATATTCTGTTTTATAAATGCTATATTTTTTCTTTAGATAGCTTAGGTATATAAATGAGGTGTGTTTCAAATGGGAATGCTGCTTTCAGAGGTTGTGCCTGATAAACGGTAGTCTTTGTGTATCGGAGAAGATCCACACCCTGTTCACACAAGCTTAGACTTTTAAGATCTATTTGGTGCTTCATTATGTTCATGTATGAGAACATGGTGTGGAAATCAGCCCTTTTCACAGGTCCCTCCTGCTGTCTGTCAGTGAAATGCCGTTTGGCTGTTACCCGATTCTTTACTTGGGGTATATTCCATTGAAATCTTAAAATAGCCTGACACTTCGGTGACTCGACCTTGGGTATAAAATACTGTGGATCAATCACCAGTTCAGCTGAACTGAAGATCGTCTTCTTACACCTTCAGTGTCATAGACAGTCTGTAAGGATGATACCAAGTGAAGTGGAATCTCTTCGTTAGTTGCTGGATATGCTTTCCATTTCCAAGAGCTTGCAAATGTCAAACTACAAGTTCAAGGATTTGTTTTTAAGAAAGGACACAGAACATCCATTCTCAAAGTGCATGTTTAGATCATGTAGTAGACTTTCAGCAAACAGTTTAAAAGCGGCATTGGCATGTTTCTGAGACCTACCATCTAATTCCACATTGTCCAGGGACCAAACCCACTTGGTTTCCTTATCTACAAAGCTTAGTTCAGTGCCTGATGCAGTCAATTTTTTTTTTTTTTCAGACAGAGTAAACATGGTTGAACAACTAAAATCTAGTGCTAGTGTCCCTTTGTGTCATGTTTTCCACTGGTTGCCATTCCACATGAGGTATTTATCATGGTTGTGTTTTCACGTACAACTGCCACACCAAGCCTCCCATTTCTTCAGTTGCACACTACCGCGATTAGATTTCAGACCATCTTTATTGTATGTCCTGTGTAAGTTAAGTTTCAAAGATTGTTTGAAAACGTGCTGTGGACTTGGAGATTTTGAGGCCTTTGGAAATCAGCAGAGGTTGTTTTGAGCACGTCTACATACAGTTACGGCGCTCTTTAACAAGTGCTGGTTGGCCAGTGGTGGTGGCTAAAGAGAATCTGGAACTCTGTTAGGTAAGGGTTCAGAGTGCTGTATTTATTCTGTCTTTTTTGTCTAGCTATGGCAAGTTAATTGTCGGGGTCTCAAATGACAAGGAACCTTGCAGCAATTCGGGGAGTTCATATATGAACCTCTGAACCCATTTCACACTGCAGACCGCCAGTAAAGTTGCTGCTTTGAAAACTACTGTATTGTTTTCTAAATTTAAAATGGCTACTGCATTCAACCAGCAAATCTGGAATTAGATCATACTCCTCGCTGTTGCTGTAGCTGAATGATCAGAGGCAGTGGCCTGCTGGCCTCACACGACCTGTGCATGGGGCAACCTGTCTTCCTGACCAAGTCCTTCTGACAGTGAAAAACAACTCACATAATAAGAGTTGCAAGTGGGCAGCCAGAGGTGCCTCAGACAGGGTTAGGTCTGCTAGCCTGACAGACATGTCCCTAACACACCGTATAAAGGCTTAAATTAGAAACAAATCATTATGAGCAAATAATTGTCATATTTCCTGTAGTTTCTGCAATGCCTCGAGTTCTGGGAGTTGCAGCGCTGAGCAAGCTTTTCAGAAGCCCTGCACTTCCCATGCCAGCAGTCACGAGCAGACCTGAACGGCCAGTTGTTCATAAAGGATCTGCTCCAAGTTCTTCTGTGCTTCCACTCTCTTTGTCCTGCCCAGACACACTATCCCCAAAGCATACTTTGATGTTGTACCCAGCCCCAGAATCCCTTAATTTAACGGGGTAAGTGTTGGCTGGCTGTTGTACGTAGGTTATGAGCAGAAAACACCTTTGGTTTGGGTGACTTAAATAATACTGCAAGTAACGTTTTGGTACCAGAGGTTTTTAGCTGTTCCTGGCTTCTGCAAAGCTTTCAACATCTTAATGGTTACCTTTCTAAAAGCTTCCTTTTGAAAAAAGACTTTGGTACCGCCCTGTACATTACTCAGTCACAGGGCTTTCTTACTGCCCTCCTATCAGCATTGGAAATTAGAGAGCTTTAGCTGTAGGAGTGACACAGTCCAGTGCACAGTCAAAGATGCCCAATTTTTTTAAATATTTTTTTTTAATCTCTCGTTTCATGGTTAGGAGATAATCTATCAGTTTGGCTAGCTTATTCCTCAGCATTCTGTCAGCCTCTAGCATTATTCTTTCCACAGATAAAAGGCCTTGTAGGCGTAGCTCTCCTGGACATGCACATGCCAAAAGGCCACTGTGGTTTGTCACAGTGACTTCACACTGTGCATTTTGATGTGTGTGTTAGCCACCTGGTAAGCCTTCCCTTTCGACAGATAGAGACACCAACGCTCACCTTCAGCTGCTTCAGAAACAGGCCACTTAGAGCTACCAAGCAGGTGGATGGAGCAACCAACCAAATAATAAACGGAGAAGCCAAGCTGGCTACCGAGTTCAGAGCAGTATTTCCATTGGACCAATACAGCTGTGCCATCTCACTTCTGCGGCAAGAACAGTCCTATTTCACTGCATATAGTAAAGGCTTTACTAATGCATTTTCTTAGTTATTTTGCCCTACAGTTTCTTGAGTTCATGTGGGTTCCTGCTCTGCTGCTGCTGTCAGCACTTCTGTTACTTGTGTAAAGGGGAAAAGGGAAGGTTCTGTTCGCCTTCCCTTGCAGATGTTTGTGCAGGTTGGGGGGAATGAAAGGACACAATATAATTCCTGTTGACATGCATGTGGTATATCACTACTCCTAAACTAAGATTTTTGCTCACTAACATCTGGGAGAACTACTTTCAGTACTACAAGAATCTTCTCTTAATTTTACATTTCCGTTTCATGACTGATTTTTATAGCACTGCAACGTAGCAGCATTTGTGACAGAACAGCTTGGGCAAAAAGACCAAATCTGAATGACTGAAAAAATCCTTATTTCTACCATACGGGTTTTTCCCCTCAGGTTCCTTTGCAACAGCTTCCTGCCTGATCTGTAAATACAAAGTTGATTGTGAAGTTGTTCGAGGAGATATTTTCGATCAGGTAAAAATTTACTTTAACTCACTGCAGCTTTCTAATATGTAATTCTCTCTCAAAAAAAAAAAAAATCGACAAATCCAAACCAAATCCCAAACTGCTACACTTGGGTTGCTTATGAGATCTGCTTTTAAAAGGCTACCTGCCTTTGCATGTGTTTCATAAAAGTGCCCACCTGTATTGCAGCATTTCCTCTAGTATTCAGCCGTATACCCAAATACTAAACCGCAAAAAGCAGGTAATGGGAAAGAGCAAAACGAAACCTTAAGAGTCAACTTCTAGTGGCACCTCCAAGAAAAGTAGAGGTTAAAATGGTAAGTAGAAAGTTGGATTTACACCTGTTTGACGTTACTCTCAACTCAGTCACACTGAGAAAGCTCTCTTAGCTATTTATAACATCGGTTGCTCTTTGAGCATTTACGTACGTTAAAAAATATGTTTAAACAGTTGATGACGCTTGGAGAAATTGCTAACTGCAGAGCAGCCTCTGAGCAAGGGAGGGGACCAAAATGTCCAATGTTCAATTACTGCATATTCTGAACTCCCCACATCTGGGTGTGAAGTGCCCCAGGGCCGAGGCAGGTGACAGTTCCGCTCTGTCAGAGCAGGTGAACCTTTGGCCTGGCAAGACCCTCTTTGCTCTTCTTCCCCTCCTTTTGAAAGGACAGGCATGGTGGGTGATACTCTGATCAAAAAGACCTTGTTGATGCAAGTGGAAGAAGATTCTTTTTCTGGGGTCGGGTTTTTTTCATAAATGTTTGTAGAGTCCACAGTTGCAACTTCAGATGAAAAACATGGAAGGGAGTTAAATCTTTCAGGTATTACCTTTGAAATGGAACTCAGTGAAAGCCTTTCAGAACAGATGTCCAAGTTAAAGCTTTAAGAAATGTGAATCTCGTAAGCCTGAAGCTTTGTATCACTGAAATATTGAATGTGAAATCTAGTTTACTTTGCTATTAAGAATTATTTTTGAGAACTTTTTATCTTACAGATGTTTGCCGCTCCTTTACCTTCAAAGCCAGCTGGCTGGAGTTTAGGTTTTCTTCCTCCTGAACAACCTTCCTAAGCATGTTGTAATTTTCTGTTCTTTTTGTTAGTGGTCAGGTCTCCTTTTCCTAACACCACTTTAATCATTGTATGCTGAACCAAGCTTCTGCCCCAAAGGCCCGTCCCTGCTGATGGTCAGTAATGGAAGCATGGGGCAGTGGAGAGAAGCGGCCTTAGCAATACTTCTGCATAGTGAGAACAAAGTGAGAACATAGGGAGAACAAAGAGAGCTCTTGCTCCCGAGATGAGACCGAAGACACTTGTCACACTCTATCTCTCAGCCGTAATCTTACTGTACTGGTGCCAGGTACAGCTTTCCAGTTGTGATACTGAATTATTTTCATAATGAAAAATAAGTATGGTTATTGCCAAATACAATTTCACACAATAAGAAATGGAGCTACTTAAAGAAAACATGACCTTCCCCCTTTACGCCTGAAAAGAAAATTCATTCTATTTGCCTTCCTTATTCCGTAGCTTGTACTTCCCAAACCAGTCCAATGCACGTTCCCTGTTGCCTCTCTAGAATATAGAATTTGGCTCCTTAGAGATCAGAATGAACCTCTTCTGTACTTAGGAAAAAAACCACTGTCCATTTCAACAGCTTTGTTCTCCCCAACAAGTCCTCCTTCACAACAGTGGTGTTGGCACATGGGTCCCAATAGACAGTCCCAGTTTCTAGTCTCTGCTGTCCTCCACTACTTGAAAGCTGGGTTATACATGGCCCCAGGCCCTTAATTTTCCATAAAAATACCTTTCTTTTGCTCTGGTTCTCCACCCCA
>NW_010413694.1:0-268 GCF_000710305.1 Buceros rhinoceros silvestris
GACATCCACGTGGAGCCTGTTAAAAAACAAACAACAAACCACGTCAGTAGCTGAGTGAACGACCACCTCGCAGAGGGGACGGGGGTCTCTGCGGTCGCTCCAGAGCATCCCAGCGCGCTGCAGCAGTGGCCGATGCTCACCCACCCCCCAAACCCCAGCCTCCTCCCGCCACTGCCACGGGCCGGCCGGCGCTTTGAGACTCTATTCAAGGCACCAGCAGCTGCCTGAGGCCCCGTGGCAGGGAGGTACAATGATGTCCCGGCAGAAC
>NW_010413694.1:432-823 GCF_000710305.1 Buceros rhinoceros silvestris
CTGGCTGAAGCCCTCGCCATTGTCTGTCCCCTGGGAAGATCCCCGGAGACTCGCTGAGCTCCAGGCTTAACCCTCCCATCTCCATAACAACGGGACTCCCTCTGTTGCAGTCGCAGCTCAGCCCACGGCTGACAGAGCTGGAGCCCACGAACCGAGGCGTCATGTCCTGCCTCCGTTTTTTGCCCCTTTCCTGCTCCCCTTTGAACTCTTACCTCGGAAAATAATGTTACTGAACTCGTGGGATGGGTTGAAGACCAGGTGCTCGGCCATCGCGTCACCCTCGGATGTGACAAAGAGACAGGAGGAACAGGACAGCTTTACACAACTGGATGGGGAAAGGGAAGATAGAGAGCGGAGGAGGTCCGCCAGGACACCGGGAAGTCCGTCCCTC
>NW_010413694.1:1108-1393 GCF_000710305.1 Buceros rhinoceros silvestris
GGCAGGACTGGGACGGGGGTGGGGAAGGGGAAGCCCCCTGGGTTCCCGGGGCGGCGGGGAGTTTCCCCTTACCAGGCCGTGTAGTTTTTGAACAGAGCCAAGTAAGACGGAGAGAGGAGGAGCTCAGACAGGAGACAGGGACATCCCTCACTGACAGCCAGCCAGAAGCCACCCCCCCCTCCAGTGCCAGCAGCGTCCCCACCCCCAGACTCTACCGGGGTCTCCACACACTGCCCTCGGTTCAGCCCCTTCTCCGCGTTCAGACCCAGCGGAGCTGCCCCGGGG
>NW_010413695.1:0-25819 GCF_000710305.1 Buceros rhinoceros silvestris
AAACAAGGAAGTCTTGCCCAAACCGGGACAGTAGCTCATGTCAAAACAATCTCCTGTTAGGTGAGTAGCTGCCTATGAGATGTATGTGTGGGCAGGAGGAAGCCCAGCTTCCAAAACTAGGGGGCAGGGATGGAGTTTTGTCAAAGTCCACGAGAAGGGAAAGCAGAAGCCCAAAAGGCAGAGCTGCCTCTGCTGTTCTGGGACTGTCGTATTGGAAATATCCCACTCTGTCCTCAAGCCACCGGCATGGGGGCAGTAGCTGTACCTCACTCTGTGGGAGGATTTGCTTACTGCTTTGTGTTTGGATCACTGGGATTAGTGATGATGTCCCTGTCTGGGGACATGCTAACCATTTGTGTGTTTTGGGGTGGTTTTTTTGTCCCCTCAGAGTCCAAGCCATATTTCCTACTCCTGACCCAGCAGCACTGAAGGATCGGCGCATGGAGAATCTGGTGGCGTATGCTCGGAAAGTGGAAGGGGATATGTATGAATCAGCCAATAGCAGGGTGAGATGTCATCCTCTGTTGTCCAGTTGTGTGTATCTGTGCCTTGATCCCATCATAACTGGGGAAGAAGAGGAGTGAAAGCACAGAAGGCACTCCCAGGCTGAGGCAGAGGCTACTGGATGGGATCTAGAGATCAGCCAGCTGCGGGCTTCTGCTTGGCTGTGCCGGGAGTCAGGGTGGTGCCTGTTGGGGTGTGCTGGGCCCAAGACTTCTTGGGGTTCCCTGGAGGCAGTGTGAAGCTCTTCACTATGGTTCTCCCAAAGAAGTGTTGGATATGAGAAGAGCAGTGCCTGGTGTGGACCCAATGGTTACCAGCTGTGCCCCTTTTTGCCCTCCTGTCTGCCCCACAGCCCCTGAAAAAGGAGAGCCACTTCCACTCAAGCCAAAGGGTGTATGTAGAAGGCTGTTTTGCAAGCTTAGGTCACTGGGACATGTTCCCCTTACTGAATGTGCGTGTCATCTCCTTTCCTGACTGGCATTCCTCCCCAACAGGCAGAGTACTATCACTTGCTAGCGGAGAAGATCTATAAGATTCAGAAGGAGCTGGAGGAGAAACGAAGAACAAGGCTGCAGAAGCAGAACATGATCCCAAATGCTCCGGGCATGCCACAGGCTGCCATGAATCAAGGGCCCAACATGGGACAGCCTCAGCCAGGGATGTCTGCAAGTAAGAACTGCTGGGTTACTGGCTCTCTGGTGCAGGGGAATCCTATGCTGTCATTTTGGTAGGGTGGTGACCATTTTACCCTTCTTTTGCAGGTACCTGGCTTGCTTAGTTAAACAGAACTTTCTCCTCTTCGTTCAGGAGTACTTGCAAAATCTTTACTTTACTTATGTGTTAATTAATATCCATAGATTTTTATCTAAAAGCATTTAATCTTCTGAACAAATTGAAATACTGTAAACCTTTAGGCTTAGTTTTGAGGGTGGAGGGAATGGAGATAAAGCTGCATCCTTAACGTTGTAGGACTTCAGTCTCAGTACATTCAGCTCTAGAATTAATTGATTTGAAGGCAACTTCGGTTACTGCAAGAGAAATATATTTTCATAATATTTAGTTGGTGTGGGTTTAAAAATTATCATCGCTGTTATTATTATTGCTAAGCAGAGAATATGATGATTGGAGTGCTTAGGTATTTATGCCTTTGAAAGTTTAAATAGTGTTTGATTTTTTTTTTATTTTTTTTAATACAAGTGGCCTTTCTGGCATGCAATGAAAACCAGATTTATCTTTTTTCTCTATGCAGCTGTCTTCTGTTTCACAGTAGTTCTATTACTTGAATTAACTTTCCTAATGCTAAAAAGGCGATGATGGGGATTATTGTTACAATATTCCCAGCTCATCATACATTTGCATATTAGAATAAAATTGACTTTGGAGAGGAGTTAATGATCAAAACTATCTTGCTGCTAAGGAGTGTAGTGTCTCTTGAGAGCAATAAGAAGGGACAGCTGTAGGCTCTCAGGTACCTGGTGTATTTTTATTTGGGCAACAGACAAAAACAGGTAATACAAATTATTGTGGGTGGCATTTCTTGTTAAAAAGTGGAAAGGGGCATCTGCTGATGTTGTAACTTTGTATTTCCTGTTAAGTCCTGTAAGTAATAGAAATACAGGATTTTAAACTACATTTCTAAATAAAATTGCGTCCCATACTCTTATTTAGCTGTAAAAGATAACTAATATTTTTAAACTATTTGATCCACAATCTGCTCTACTTACTGCCACAGTTCTACAAATATACTTTCCAGAGCACTGCCCTCCCTCTGCCCCGCCACTCCCTACTCTCTCTCCCAGGACCTTCCTTCCCAGAAGAAAAGATTTTTTTTCTTCTCGATTCTTTCAATCTTACATGTTCCTAGATACTTTATAGTTGAGTGGAGTTCTTATGACATCTCATGAAAACAGATATATATCTACCAGTGATACTAAGTTGTCTGAGAGGATAGGTTCAAAATCTGAATTAGTCAACTGAGGAGACAAAGAACTTCCTGGGGTTTTTTCCTAACACTGCAGAAAGATCCGGTAACTCCAGGTTATATGGTATAAGAATCTTCATCCGAGATCTTTCTCCTGTTTAAATTTGACTGTATCTTAGGTAAATCCAGTTCTGGATCTTTTCATGCTTGAAATCAGAACCGGATTTACTGAGATGCATTGCCAAGTTCCAAGAAAGATTCTTAAAAGTTAATGTGACTTTATTCACTGTACCTTCTGTGGAAAGTTGATCTTCAGCAGTAGATGTGATACTTGGATTATTTGTCATGTATTCCAGTAGTTACCAAACTTCAGACCTTTGATAAATACTCTCTTGAACCATATAGTTTTCAGAGTTTTAAATCTAGAGGTGTAGTAAAGGTGTAGAGTGGCTTGGAGAAGTTCTTGTGGCCTGGAATGTTTGCGAGCTACTGAGTTTGTCGTTGTATCTCGATAATAATGCTTCAAGGTAGTTCTCAATTTCTGAGAGCTGACTCTTAAGTCAGAGGATATTTATGTCAATGGGACGTGCTTACATTTTCAAGGAAGTGTTTTGGTTTTGCTTCACACTTTGAGGATTCTTCAAGAGAGTTTAGAGTTACTGGGCTTTGTCCTTTTTTTTAAAAAAAACACATGGGGTTTCGTGTGTAATTATCACTAAAATGTTTGGTGGATAAAACTTGGTCTGCTAAATACCATCATCTTATTCCATATCTTTTTCCAGATGGTCCTCTTCCCGATCCAACCTTGATACGTGCCAATGTGCCAAACCAGATGATGAATCGCATGCAGGCACAGACAGGTAAATATTTGAAGAAAATTCACTACTGTGATTTTCAAAGGGTCTTGGAATTGGGCAGCTCTTGCTTAAGTGTCATAGCCCTTGTTTCACCTGCATTTTCCCCGTTTGATAAGAAAATACCTATCTATTTTGTATTTCTTTCATAACTATATATATTTTATGTCTATATAAAATAGCATTTCATGGTCTTGTGAATTTAAGAGCTGCACATTAGTTTGCTTCATTAAATAAAGAACTTCATCCTTTTGGAACTTCTGGTTGTGTGGACATAGGATGGTGGGGTCAGTGAAACATGATAGACATGGCTAGCTTAGACGAGGACATGTTGGTGGCAGAGGGAAGATGCTGAGAATTATTGCTCAGAAGGAAGGGGCAGAACCTTTTTTACATATTCGGGAAGTATTGTGGGCAACATAGAGTGTTTCAGGAAGTGGAGATACCGTTTGGTATTCAATAAGTGAATTTCTAATATGTAATTAAGATAATGCAGCTTTCTGTAGACAGCTGATCTTCAGCAGTAGATGTGACTCTTTTGGTTATTTATGATGTACTCCAGTAGCTCTCAAACTTCAGAGCTTTGACAGTGGAAATAAGTCTTTCAGGAGAAAAATATCTAGTCTGTAATTTGAAAGAGTATGGTAACTCAGGCACTTTAAAATTATTCCATGTAACTACTTGATAGAAGGAAATATTTCCTTCATAGTATTGCATTGAAAACTGGTTGCTAGAAAACAAAATTAGGAAGAAACTGACAGCTTTTCTTCTTCAAATGTTAAATGGTGCCCAGAGGAAAATTCAGGCCTTTGTTTATAAGTGTTTTTTTGGCACAACCGCACAGGAATGAATCAGTTTGGCCAGATGAACATGCAGCTGTCACCGATGGGACCCCGGCAAACCCCTCCTCTTCAGCACCCTGGACAGCTAAGCCAGGCTGGGGCCATGAACCAGGTCAGTGTGTGTTTTGTCCACGGTGGTGAGCCTGCAGGGTTTGCTTCTATTGGCTCTGGTTTCCTTAAAATAAATAAGTAAAATGCATTTAAAAAATCAAGCATTACTTCTTCATTCTCTTGACTTTTTGCTTCCTCCTTTTGCATCTGAACAGAAACTTTTGTCTGGTCTGTGGTAAGCCTTTAGATCTTGGTGGTAAAAATTGGCTAAAAACTAAGTGTTTTTTCATGCTGTTGCATCCTTAAAATAAGGAACAAAGATGAATCTTAAGTCACAGTCCCAATCTGAAATCAATATTTTCCTTAGCTTATAAGGTAAATCATCGTAACTTCTGTCTTTTGAGAGTAGCTGTGAGCAGGCTTTCAATATTGTATCCTACAGAGAAGTGGCAAGCATCAATTTCTGCAACAAATTAAATGTGGGGGTTTTTGGGTTTTTTTAATGTTATGGATGTTTACACACATTGTATGAAATGAGTTCCTTTCTTTTCCAACAGATGGGTTTTCCTTCACGTATGCAACAACCAGGAGTTGGCCAGCCTTCTGGTCAGAATCAGTTTCTACAACAGACCCAGTTCCCTGCATCTTCCCCAGGAATGAACACAGCAAGCATGCCTATGACTCAGCCTGGCAATCAGACACCAGTTTCTCAAGTAAGCTTTTGATTTCTGGAAGTGGTGTCAGTGGGCTCTGTCGTACTGGTTTCATTGTTCAGTTTGTAGTGATGGAGAAACACTTGTTTTCTCAAGATGCTTTTGGAATTATAGTCAACTGAATTCATTTATTGAGACTCTGCATTTTCCTGATCTGGCTCTGGGCATGGCAAGGGTGAAGCATTGTTGGCTTGTTCTCAGGCTTAAGTTTAAGTGTGACAGAGGAATTTTTTTGTTTGTTTTTATGGAGCAAAGAAGAAATAGTTACTCAGCATGCAGCAGTTAAGAATTTCTTGCTTAACAGTGAAGCAGCAGAGCCTGAGAAATTAAGAAATGGTGGAGTAAGTCATAAAAAGGCATGTCTATCCAGGACCAATGTGTGTTGCTGACTTTGGGGGATAGGAGGGTTATCACTACTAAAGATCTGAACTTGCAGTCTAGCAGTTTCCTTTCTGTCCTTTCCCTCTCCCTTTTCAGCAAGAACCTTTCAGGCCAGGAAGAAGTAGGGAACGTCAGTTTGCTTCTCGTTGATGCTTCTTCCTAGTTTGCAGGCAAGATTATTGTGGAGTGACAGCTTTTTTCCTTGACCGATACAATTTTTTTTTTCTTTTGTAATCTCATAATGGTGCAGTTAGAGCTGTACTTACTTCTGGTGATAAATTCGGTGTCTAGTCTTGGGGGTGGGGGCATGGGCACACTAAGTGTATTTGAATGCAATTTTTCACTGTGGTGCATTGTCCCATATTCAGGATGTACAAATCTGCAGTTTTAGAAATGTTTTGTGAACTGGGTGTATAGGTATGCCATTCTTTAAATATATCAACAAGCATAAGTTATTCAGTTGAAACATCACTTTTAGAGCTGAATAAATTATAAAACAGCTTTATGTTTGTGTGTAGCAAAATAAATCGAATAGGCAATTTCTCCTTTTGAAATAGTTTTTAAAACAAAACAGCTAATTTGTCAGATTTTAAAAAGTATGCCAGTAACTGTGGGGAAGAAGCCATTTGACAGTAATTTCTTTCACTTTTCTATTTCAAGTCATTGCAAATGTGTACTTGTTATCCCACAGGCACAAATGACCAGCGCTTCCTGTCCTGTGAATTCTCCTGCAATGGCTCCAGGTTCTCAGGGGAGCCATATTCACTGCCCACCTCTTCCACAGCCTCCCATGCACCGAAATTCTCCTTCTCCGGTACCTAGCCGAACCCCAACACCTCACCACACGCCTCCAGGCTTGGGATCACAGCAACAGCAGGCAGCAGCAGCTGCCACTACTGCCCCCACACCTACTCCTCAGGCAATGCCACCTGGACCACAGTCGCAAACTATGCACCCCCCTCAAAGGCAGACTCCAACGCCTCCACAGGCACAGCTGCCTCCACAAGTCCAGCCTCCAGTTCCAGTTACCCCTTCTGCAGAGCAACAGCAGCAACCCTTGTCACAGCAGAGCACAACTGCATCTGTTCCCACACCAACAGCACCGCTGCAGCCTCAGCACCCCACAACACCTGTAAGGAGTGCTTTAATTGTGCTTTCCTTGCAAATGTTTAAATGTAAGGTTTAATTTTCAGTCGGTCTTTTGTTTTTCTGCAAGTCTGTGATAATGGAGGTATCTCGTGGCATGTTTCATATGAAACAGGGTTTTTTGTGCTTGGGAAGTAACCTTTGTTGTGTAAATACAAGTCTATAGATCATATGGTGTTTCCAGAGAGGGAGTACTTTTCAGAATTCTAGTGCATGTTTTGAAATTCACTGTGAAACATGGATGAGGTCTTTAATTATGTCTACATATGCATAGTGGTGGTGTAAAACAGGGAAACAGTATATAATTTTCTGTATAGTACACCTTCCAGTGCATGTTTCTGTTGCATGTTTTTCTATAATTGGAGTTGTGCAGCAGTATGTTCTTCAGGTGAAGCAAGTAGAAGGACTAGAGTGCACTTAAACTTGGTGGAAATGTAGTCTGGGTAAAAGGTAGACTAGAGAAAGAAAAGTAAGTTCATTAAAAGCCTGTTTGTGATATGTGTTTTGTTCCCTCAGCTTTCACAGCCAGCTGTAAGCATTGATGGGCAGGTATCCAACCCGCCATCCACCAGCAGCACAGAGGTGAACTCTCAGCAGACTGTTCCAGAGCAGCAGCAGCCACCCTTGCAGGAGGTGAAGATGGATATTAAAACAGAGGAAGGGGAACCAGAACAAACAGAGCTGCAAATGGAGGAGAAATCCGAGGTGAGATTGTCAGCCAGTTGTTGGGGAGAATATCTGTGTCTAGTGCAGCTAGATGCTTTCTGTCTTTATGCAAGCCATTCCTCTCGGAGTTCAATGAGTGTTACCTGCTGCTGCTATTTTGATTGTTGTCTTCCTCTACTCCTTCCTAAAGAAGGCTCTCTGTTTTCTGGTCAAATGGTGTGGAAGCCAGTGGGCACAGGAAGGAACACAGTGATGTGGTTACAGCTGTGAGGCTATTTGGTAAATGCCAGTGTAAGAGGGCACTCAGGTCAGTCCTTCAGATGTTACTGGCAGCAGTTAAATGTTAGAATAGCAGATACTAGGATGAGAGGAAACAAACTGTTTCCTCTCTGTGCCACAGGAGGTTTAGATTGGATAGTAGTAAAAACTTATTCATTGAAAGGGTTATCAAGAACTGGAACAGGCTGCCCAGGAAAGTGGCTCACTCACTGTCCGTGGAGGTATTTAAAAGACATGTAGATGTGGTGCTTAGTGACATGGTTTAGTGGTGGACTTGGCAGTGCTGAGTTAACGATTGGACTTGATGATCTTAAAGGTTTTTTCCAACCTAAATGATTCTATATATACATGATCAGCTGCTTTACTGGGCTCTGACAACTTGTAACTGGGGACAGCTAGGAGTGTGGCTGCCAGTGGTGTCATCCTGGCAGCTCCAGTGTGTGAGAGACTGTCAGACCTGCCTGAAGAGCTGGGTGACTACCTTTGTAATCTGCTTGCAGCTCAGAACTGGTTAGCAGCTCATCATTGCTACTACTGCAGTGTTTAAAGATGCATTCTAGCACGTCTGCTCAAGTTTCAGGCAAGTTTTGACTACAAAGTAGATATCCATAATCCTAGGGAAGAGTGGTGAGTGGGATAGCAGATGGGTTTAAAGGACAGAAATGTGGATGGGTGACTTCACAGGGGACTAAAT
Organism: Buceros rhinoceros silvestris; assembly: GCF_000710305.1. Lineage (NCBI taxonomy): Eukaryota > Metazoa > Chordata > Aves > Bucerotiformes > Bucerotidae > Buceros > Buceros rhinoceros. The sequence continues at coordinate 8,052 of NW_010413695.1, forward strand.
GACAGACTTCAAACTACTTTCCAGGTTAAAATAGAACCAGTTGTGGAGGAATGTAAACCAGACCCAATGGAGCAAGAAGAGAAAAAATCTGAAGTGAAGACTGAAGTACCGGAGGGGGAAGAAAGACCTACTACTCCAGCTACTCAGTCTTCTCCAGCAGCTGGGCAGTCTAAGAAAAAAAGTAAGCAGGAACACTGTTTTGACTGAAATTCACTGCATCTCCCTATAGAAGCTTCAGGGGGGAAAAAATCTGAGCTTTCTTCATTGGTACTTAGTAGGCTGATATGGATTGTTCTTTGTGGCTTTTGGATAAAAATATCTAATTACACATGTGTTTGTAATTGGCTTTGGACAAGTTCTTTAAGGCTTTAGTATTAGACATTAAGCCTTAGTAAAGTTGTCAATACAACAGAGATTTGAAATACAGTTACAGATTTCCTAGGCGAGTTTTTTCTTGGCATCTCAGAGAGGGGCCGTATTTGCAGCGTAAACAGGCTCTATTAAATTTAGTGGTGTCTTCCTATGATTAAAACAAAGTTCTCTTTAATATTATGACCATCTCTTTGTGTCCAGGTGGTCATTTTAATGTCCTCCTCAGAACTCGGTGTTGCAGAGGATAAACAAGCCAGGCAAAGTACCTTAAACTCAGTTTGTAGTCTCTTTCCATTGACCTCACATTTTCCAGCGGGTTTCTTCTTCACAGCTGTTTCTGCTATCTTTCTAATGTTGCATGTTTTTCAAAGTTTTCAAGCCAGAAGAGTTGCGGCAGGCGCTTATGCCAACACTGGAGGCACTTTACCGTCAGGATCCAGAGTCTCTTCCATTTCGACAGCCTGTGGATCCCCAACTACTAGGAATTCCTGTGAGTATCTTAGCAAGATACTTCCCTGGATTTAGTTCAAAACTACTATATTATGACATACCTGTTTGAGAGGAGCTTAAGTCTGTCTTGTTAACATTTTTATATTGATGCATTTGAAAAGGTTTAGCTTAGGCAGTGGAACACACAATGTGTGACTTAAACTTTATTTTTTCAAGTTGGTTTGGTTCTGTGTTCCTTTTGATAAGTAAGGAGGTATGCCATACACTGAAGTGATTACGAACAGATCCCTAATGCTGTGGGGGCTTTTTATGGCTGTTACTTCATGTTGTGGTGCTTCTGTTGCTGAATTCCATAGAGGTTTCTCATGATATATAAAACTTGGCTGAATATGTGGGAAATTAAGCAGATCAAGACCACTTAATAATCATTGTTGGATTTTTTTTTTAATGTTACGAACAGGGAAGAGACTATTCAAGTTACAAGTTTTGATTAGGTCGAATTTTCTTGTTTTTAGAAATGTCTTCAGAAGACATCACTACTCTTCAAGGATCTGTGTGTTTAAACTCTCTGGATTGACCACACAAGTTTACTATTTAAACAGAAATATGTATACATAGAAGTCCTACTTAGATGCTTTGGTCATTTTTTTTTTTTGTCTAAAAGATTTTTTTGTTTGGTTCTGGCGTGGGGTTTTTTAGGATAGATCCTACAGAAATTCAATGCCTGCTGTATTATAAGCAAGCGTAAATAATTGCTAATACTCTTTAACAAGCTCTCGATTGGCTGTCCTTCTGAGGACTTTTGTAGAAGTAGTCCCAGAACTGATGGGGGGATTGGAAAAAGGCCATTCTTTAGAGGAGATATGGTATCTTCTATTATCCAGTAAAGTTATTTCTTTGTTTATTGGGTTGTCTAGTTTACTAAAAACAGTTGCTTTCTATTAATGTTCTTGTGTATATCCCCAGATCACAATAGCTGCAAAAACATTGCCATTGCCTACTTTTTGTAATAATTGTTTTGCTGACTAAAATTAGAGTGGCTTTATTTCATCAGAAGTGGAAGAGCAATAGAGGCTGAGAAATAAAGGAATAATGAAGAGAAAGCATTGGGGAGTGATATGGTATTCCTTAGAGATGTAGTTGTATGTCACAAGCAGTTTGACAATCAAGTCGGAACCTGTTTTTCTTGATGTACTGCAGAAAAACTTATATTCTGAGAATGCATGTGCTGTCATGTCACTACATAGTTCTGTAATAGTGTTCTGATGCACTACGTATTCTTGCAGGATTATTTTGACATAGTGAAGAACCCCATGGACCTTTCTACTATCAAGAGGAAGCTAGACACAGGGCAGTATCAGGAGCCATGGCAATACGTAGATGACATCTGGCTCATGTTCAATAATGCCTGGCTGTATAACCGCAAAACATCCCGGGTATATAAGTACTGTTCCAAACTGGCAGAGGTGTTTGAACAAGAAATTGACCCAGTTATGCAGAGCCTCGGTTATTGCTGTGGAAGAAAGGTAAGAAAATAAGTATTTTCAGTCTGCTGCTTGCTTCCTCGTATTGCGGGGGGAAAACACAGCAGTTCAGTTGTTCCCAGTTAGTGTGTCAAATTTTGAAAGTTTACCAGGATGTAGCAATCCAGAAATCTGATTTTTATGTTTTTATGGATCTTCTAATTCTGTCTAGTGCTTATATCATCTATTTGTGTATAATCTCTTGGTGGGCGGGGGTGTCAGTAACCAAAGGCTTGTTTTGATTAGGGCAAACCCGTTTTCTATTGGAAATTCAACAGATGTGATTTTCCTACTGCAGAAGCGTGCTCTATTTCTTTCTATACTGAGACTGTATTTCCGTTGTCTTGTTTTGATATGCTTTCCATCTTGGGAGAAAAGCTAACTTGAGAATACAGCCCTCTGAGCATTTTTTATGGCTAGCACTTCATATGCTTGCTGTACTTTGATATCTGTGCACAGAATAAGGTGGAAAGTGATAGTTGTGTGGGTCACGCTTGCTTCCCATGGAGAGCAAGTGGAAACACGTATGAGTACTAAGACAACCCATTTCTCTTTGCAGTTGGAGTTCTCGCCACAGACCTTGTGTTGCTATGGCAAACAACTATGCACAATCCCTCGAGATGCCACTTACTACAGTTACCAGAACAGGTAAGGAAAACTCACTTGGTGCAGTTTTGAGCGTGCTGCAATCAATCTGTTAAAGGCATGCATGTATTTACATATACACCCTCTTTATATGTGTATTCCTTTGTGTTTTAATATAAAAATTTTGCTGGAAGTGCTCCTGAATAGTTTACCTTGTGTTTTAATGATTTCTTTCTGGAGAATTTCACTGCAGGCTTTGGTCTTCCTCTTTTTGTTTGCAGAAATGTGATGTTTTACTAAATTTTTATCCTACAGTCAGTTAAATCTTCACTTATCTACAAATCATATACACAAGTTTGTTGTCTTTGTTTCGTACTACGCAGCAGTATTTTTCATTCAAAACACCAAGTAAACTATGCAGCAAGTATATTAATGCTCATAATACATATTATACTTGGCAAGCCTTTTGTTTTTCTCCCGATGTTAACACTGAAGAGCAAACTTGTTTTTGTGATGCAGATCTTCACTGGAAGATTTGAGTATTCAGATCTCCTGTAGATAGACACTTGTTTTTTCTCCTGAAGTTTTCTTAAGGGAGTTGACTTGCAGTAGCTGACAGCAGCTCTGTAAAGTGCTGTCACTTCTACAGCTCTTGAATAATTTTTTTTTTTTTTACTTGGGCTTTATTAAGGACTTTAAACTTTTCTGACTTCTGAAAAAAGGTTTCTTGCTAGGCATCTCTTTTCCGTTTGGTGAAGCAATGCAGGAAGAAGCAGGAACATAGATGCTTTAATGCTCCCATGTCCCCTAGTCTGTCACCAGAATGCACCTGTTAGAGGAGAGGGCCAGCTACCTCCGAACTATGTCACCTCCATCAATTTAGTTCCTACTTTCCATTCTTTCCAACACCTTAAACATACCAAAAACAAACAAAGAAAAACACCCAGAACAACAAAACCTCTAAGGCTTTTACCTGAAAGCCAAGAAAACTTTACAAGAATTCTAAGTTTCTTTTGCTTAAGCATCTGGTCACGTAAAAGCAACCAAAGAGCCATAGGAGGTGTATCTTAACCTTCTTAGGCTTCATAAAGGTTTATAGCAGGGGTCAATGACGGTTTTTAAAGTGAAGTAATAAAAAAAAAAACCAAACTTCTAGTATCCCATAATAACTATTGTAGTTTTAGACTTGCATAGTGTGGAGCTTTTCATATCACATCAGTATCTTCTGCTTATGTTTATCTATGGGCAATCACTAGATGGGCCAAAAGACTATTAGTCAAAAATCTGAGATGTTTTACATGTTTTCAAACATTAGAAGGGAATCCTTGCACTGTAAGAGGCACATAAGTGTAAGTTCTAAATTACATTATATACACACACACATATATATCTATGGATCGAAATTTACAATTCCAGGAGTACTGATCTCTGCATTATCAGAGATGAAAGCTGGGATAATAGAGGGTTAAAGATCTGTGTTTTTAGCCTAACAGCTCCTGTAGTGTTGGTTTATGACTTTTTAATAAACTTGCTTGAATTTTTTTATTTCTTTTTATTTTTAGATGTCTTGTGCACTCAATTAACATGCCTCAGTAATGGAAAGGCCACAGTTTTAGAACATTTTTGAGGGCTGTGGTAGAATCTTGAATTAATCACTAGTTTATTGAAGTATAAGTGAAATCTTTCTGCACTGCTTGCTGTATTGACGCCTGGGCTATGCTAAACTCAAACTGGGCTATGGCAGAATCCTATCAGTGTAGAGCATTATGTGAGTAGTTAATGTTAGGTATTCAGTCAACATACAGTTTGACAGTTCTGTAACTAATGTCTGTAAGATTTATGAGGACAGATTTTATTGTTGAAGCTTCCGGTGTTCAGCTTTCCTTTTTAACTGGGAAAGAATCCTATGGCCTTTCAGCTTTTATACGTTTAAGATGGAAGACTATCCCTCTTCCCTTGATCTCCTGCAGATCATCCTAGCAACAGAACTGCTGTGCTAACATACAAGCCAGAGTAGTAGTTCTTCCTTCCTTCTGCTCTTTCCCCTTTCTCATTTTAATTCTTTGCTGTACTTGGCATGGATTATTAAAATGGAGAGGGTATGGGTATGCTACAATGGAATACTCTTGTTTAATTTGCTTTAATCATTTGCTGCTTGTGAACCCATTTGAGAGATATAATGCTAATCTGTGCTTTGCCTTGGCTTTCTGCTTTGTGTTGTCTTGTCCTGCTTCTGTGTGTTTGTTTTTGTCCTACAAACCCCCATTTCTTTGTTCGTTTGTGTGTGTTATTTTTTTATTTCTTCTTCATGCTTGTCATTGTCTGCACTTGGCTTTGATTGCGCAAAAAAAAAAAAAAAACACAAACCAAAAAAACCAAACCAACCAAACACAATGTGGGGCCCATAAATCTGCATCATTGAATATCCTTGTCGCCGTTGATGACCTGCTCTCTGCTCCTGTCCCTTCCTTGGCCTGCTGTGATTGGTGGCTCCGTTGCTTGACTTGGGCTGTGTTGTGTGGACGGAGCAGTTCACCCAAATATGGCCTTCTTGCTGACAGGTATCATTTCTGTGAGAAGTGCTTCAACGAAATCCAAGGGGAGAGCGTTTCTCTGGGAGATGACCCATCACAACCTCAAACGTGAGTTATTGTGTTTGCTTGGGCTGTGCATTCATAAGCTCTACCATGAATATAGTGCTATTCATTCACTATTCTATAGTGCTTTCTCAAGGGGAAGGAGTTTAGTTTTAGGTAACCCTCATTGTTTGTAGGCTAGTAGAAGGTGGACCAGATAGTCTTCATAAAAACCTGGGCTTGTGCTGCAGAAAATTTTTTTTTTCTTTAAAATCTGGTCTGGCTGAACTGAGGTAAAAAATAAGCACTTAGTACTTTAAATTGCAACTATATCAATAGAAGGAAAAGAAGAGAATCACTTTTTTTCGTGAGAAAAAGGTGTAAGAAAAATAACCATGCCTGCAGGCAGGTAGGTGACAGACATAGTTAGAAATAGTCAAACATAGCATTCTGTTTATAGACTGGCTATGCTACTAAACTTGTATATAACTTCAGATAGTTTTTTCATCCAGATCAGAAGCAGGCAACCTCCTTTTGCCATATAAATATTTTACTGTTGGGAGTGCAATCTGCTTATGAGAAGTCCTGTGCAGTTGATGTTGAGATTACAGCGAAAGGCTCTGCATGGATTCAGTTGCCTTTTCCATGCTGGTGGCAAGCTGTTGGGACAGTCTTTCATTGTGCTGTACCCTTCTCACACCTTCCCCCAAAAAATCTTGAAACAGAATTTTGGGAGACTAAGGAAGCCCTTGAGGGACAAGTGAGTGCCAAGTAGTTACTCTTTGAGCTGTTGAAGAAAGCTCTTTGGGGGAGAGCATTGGAGGAATGCTGCAGACAGAAGCAAGTGAGGAACTTAGGAAGGTCTGAAGCCAAGGGGAGAGTGGTCAGTGTCCCTGTGGCTAGTATGGATTACTACTCTAATAGAAGCAAAGACCCGAAGTTTAATCAATATTGTCCAGTTTTGTTAATATGACATGTGGAATATGAAGACTCATAACTTATATAGATGCATGCTTCTCATGTATATACATATAAATCTGTGTATATGAAATATATTGTTATATATAAAATTTTTGTTCAGTGCTGAGAGCAGAGAATCTTTCTCATACGCTTGAAATGGTTTGCCACAAACATTTGAGTCAGTAGAAGGCAGCACAGAGTGATTTTGATTTTTACACTCTATTTGGAAACACAGATCCTGGATACTTTTTTTTCCCCCCAGTAATGAAAACAATTAAAAGCTGTTTGAACACAAGCAGTGGTAAGAAGGTACTTCCAGTTCCTGGTATTCTTTTTCATAGCTAGTTTAAATGCTTGGTGGTTGTGTAGTGAAAATGGAGGTTATAGGTTGCACATGAGAACCAAGTGTACTTTTGAATGTTCTCTCACCTGCTTACAGGCTTTCTCTTAGGAACTGGTTTTACTAGAGCATAGAGATCATGCTCCCTTCCTCGTTCTCACAACCTGTAGTTAAAATAAACAAAAGCAAAAAAAGATGAGGAATATAGGTGATGTCTTATTTACAGTTCTACTCACCATATTATGGTTGAGGTAATTGGGAGATCAAACTTCATCATTTATCTGATGAGGAGCTCAAACTATTCTACAGGTGGCACTAGTCAGAATAGACACTGACATAAAAGCATAGGAAGGTTAACGCATCTCGTGCAAGTTGGATTGAGACAGTCATTGCTCAGAGAGGCATGTACTGATCTTCTCACATTATACAGCATCCTCTCCGAGGTAAATTCTCAGATCTGGGTATACTTGTATGATTGTTCTGGACTATTTTGAACCAGACTGGTGTAAAAGATACCCTGGGACCCCACTGTCAAAAACGTGGAATTTCTAGCCTTGCAAATGCTGTAGGGAAGGTAAAGATAGAGTAATGGCTGGGCTGGTGTTGAAGGTTTTGGAAGCTGAAATTTATCCCTTGAATTTAATCTAGGAGGAGGGTTTGGGGAATCTGAAATAAGATAACCTACCTTTATCAGTAATCAAAGATATTTTGAATTCTCTGCTTTCGGAATATCAGAAAGGCATATCAAATAGTCCTTTCACTGTGAAATACTGATCAGACTGGTCCAAAACCTGAATGTCAGCAAGTTTTACCATTTATCCTGTAGTAAAACTGAGTAAGGGAACAATGTGGTTCTCTGCAAGCTGTTATCCCATAGAAAAGAACGTTTTCCACAGGCAGAGTCAAGGGTAGCATATACTTTAGTTGTCTGTCACTTTGTGAAATACTATTCCTTTCCTTGTAGTGCCAGTGAGTTTTTTTAAAATCTGCTTGCAAGTTTTGTCTTGGTGTGCAGGTATGTGTGTATGGCATGAATGTATGTTACCTTGTGTTAAAACGGAGTTTTATTGCCTGTTTCTCCATAGCACGATAAACAAAGAACAGTTTTCAAAAAGGAAAAACGATACACTGGACCCTGAACTGTAAGTAATGCTGTCACACACCAAATAAGCCTCACATCATTATGATTATTTCATAAAAGACACGTTATTCATTTACCATCAGCTTAGTTTTTTAACATTTTCCAAATTTAATGTAGCTTTGTTAGTTGGCAGGGGCTCTTCAGTAAGCAGCATATCTGGCGTTGTGTGCTGAGAACCCAAACCACCACAGCTGTACTGGAGACATAATGTTGAAAGTATGGGCCAAAATGACTGCATTTTGTTGTCTTGAGTGTGGATTCAACAGAACGAATGCAGATAACTCTACTTTGAGACCCTGTTGTGGCAAATGCTCAAGTCTCAGAACAGATGTGAATAACTTGGCAGTAGGTCTTCTGGTGCTGTTGGTTCTTCCAGTTCATACTTCGTGGGTAGCTGTAGTAGAAGGAAAAGTTGTTAATTGAATCAGACAATTCTTCCATGCTGCTCTGGAAGGAGAACTAGATATTCAGTAAAGTTAAGATGATGGTGACTCAGATGTTTTTCTTTATGTTCCTGAGGGTTTGAAGCCGCTTTACGTAGTCCTGCGCTATACACCTATGCTGCTACTCTGCAAATACAACCTTCATTCTCAAATGAATGAGCAGAAAGGATAAGTGTTCTTCCCACACCATACTTCTAAGGGCATAAGGGTCAGCCATTTCTCCTGTTTTACAAGGGCTGTGGGAAGGAGATAATAGTAATTTGATTCATAACTTTTCTTTCCCTTTGTTATGGTAAAGATATGCTAGAATAGAAGCCTAACTCGCAGTATGATACTGTATGCTCTATGTAAATGACAGCTATTCATTCAAAGTCTCAGACTCTTATAAATAGATGTGTTCAAAAGCAGTCAGATTGTCCTGGTACATAGAACAACTTTAGGTATTTTGGAGAATTATATTCTTCACCAGCATCTGTGAAGCAGACCATTTAATCTGCCTCAGTTTTCCTTAAATCTTTGCCAGTTTTCTGAAAGTGACTTTGACATTGCTTCTATTTTATTCCTTCCCACCTTTCTGCTGTATATTTGCGATGTACACAGGCTTCAAGCCTGGTGGGGTAACTAACAGCCTGCTATTTCTCCTGGTTCTTTTGACACCTGTGAATCCATTTTCTTCTCTTCATTGTAGCAGCAAGCAGTTTAGAGATTTTATCCTTAGAAGGGCTTCACTTCAAAAAATGAGTGGATGGCAGTGATGGTAATAATCATGTGTTCCTGCATAGTCTACCAGACTTAACTTGACAGATTCTTAATTTGTTCTGGAGGCTGTTCTCAGCATAGATGTGCCCTCTATGTTAAATAGGCTCAACAGCTTAAATGCTGGAACTCCTCTAATAAATTATTTCAGTTACAAATATACAAGCAAGTGATGATACTACTCACCTTGCTTCCCTTCCCCCTATTTTTTCCTTCTACAGGTTTGTTGAATGTATAGAGTGTGGAAGAAAAATGCACCAGATCTGCGTTCTTCATAATGAGATAATCTGGCCTTCTGGGTGAGGAATTTCTTCTTAAGTAGAGTATATGATAATATTCCCAATATTCCGTTGTGTGGAAGAGGGCTGGCCTTATGGTTCAGCCTTTTATGTTTAAAGATAGTCCTTCATGAAAAGATGTTTTTAATTTTGTTAACAACTTCATACTGGTCTATTTCCTGTACAAATCATTGCATTGTCATTTTTAAAAAAATTTGAATAATTTAATGAGTTAATTCACTTTTGACCTCAGTGATCAGATTTTAAAAATCCAAAAAACAATCTGATCTTCTTCAGATACTCCATAGTTCTTGATCAATATACTAGTTTTTCTGCTGATTTCTAAAAAGCTTTTAAAGCAAAGCTGATAAATTATATGTAAAGATCTCCAAGAGCTTAAATCTTCCCTTTTTTGACAAGAAAGCTATGACTTTTACCATTCTGTTGTCCTAACCACGTTGTTACAGAAGAGGGTGGACATCCTGTAACTGAGGAATAATCTGCACATCATTTCTTGCTACAGTATACTTGGGCATTTAGGAAAAAAATTAGCCTTTTGCTTTGTGTGTTGTGCTATCTCATCTTCATCAGAGACAGCAGTTTGAGACTACTTGTTACAAGAATACTTTAAGCCAATATTGTTAGGTCTACTGGTGGAGGCCCTGTTTGCTGGGGTTTCATGTGGTGATACGGGTAACTGACAGGAGATGCATTCTCTGGAGCTTAGATCCTCCTCTGTAGCTCTGATACAGAGTTGGGCCATTTCTGCTGGCATTGTTCTTTGTGCTGCCTTTTATTTCAAATTTCAGTTAAGGTATTTTCCAGACCAGATAAGATTTGGAGAAAGGTATTTTTGGTTCTAGTGGTAAGATGTTAAGGATCTTTACAGTCTAACTTGGGGTGGTTTTTCAGTTTCTCCTATTTTTGCTTCAGCTTTGTCTGTGATGGCTGCCTAAAGAAAACTGGACGAACGAGAAAAGAGAACAAATTCTCTGCTAAAAGTAAGATTCTGACACTCGTACTGATAAAACATAGATGATTTGTTAACAGTGAGGAAGAGGTGGCTTTTATGCTCATTTTGCATTTATTTTGGTTTTTTGAGTTAAAAGACATGTACTTTTGTTAGTTGTGAACATGAGTTTTGTGATGTTCAGAATGTTTGCATTCACAGGAACTGTTGTATTTAGGGTGTTGTAGAGGGTTAGCATACTGTTTTAGAGCACTGCTAATGCACGGTACACATTCTTTTATCTCAATTGCAGTATTAATAGCATTGAGAAATAGATGCTGTGTGACTGTGGTCTAATAAATTTATACTGTGTTCAAGTCACCGTGACAGCTGTTGCTGTTAAAAGCTTTCATGGGTATATAAGTTGCATCACCTGGTAACAAAACTCTATATGGACATTTCCTTTTGATCAAAACAACTGATTTGAAGGTAGTCTAGGAGGAAATTTGTGCACTTGTTGTCCCTCAGTTCTATAGACAAAATAAGACTTTCAGCAGCTTCTTAGGTTGGTGTACTTCTTACAAGTAGTGAGTATAGAATCATAGAATCATCTGGTTGGAAGAGACCTTAAAGATCGAGTCCAACCGTTACCCCTGTACTGCCAGGGTCCCTACACCATGTCCCTCAGCACCAAATCCACACGGTTTTTAAACACTTCCAGGGATGAGGACTCCACCACCTCCCTGGGCAGCCTGTTCCAATGCTTAATAACCCTCTCTGTAAAGAAGTTTTTCCTGATATCCAACCTAAACCTCCCCTGGCGCAACTTGAGGCCATTCCCCCTCGTCCTGTCATTCTCAATATGGGAGAAGAGATCGACTCCCACCTCCCTACAACTTCCCATTTTTACATTTCTGCTAAAAATTAAATAAAAATCCCCAGTCAATCAATAGCATCAAGATTCAGCAAACCATTCAATGAATGTTTTCAATATCTGAGTCTTCTTCCAAAATTAAAACTTCATAGTCACAAAGAATACAGGAAGAATACAAGGATTCTTTTACAGGTTTTTTATCAGATTTTTTCTAACAAGCTGAAGGTATTGCAGGCTTAACATAGTACAGTGGTGATTTACTGGAAGATGTCAAATTGGAAAGATGAAAAGCTCATTGGCAGATAATGTAATTCTACCAGAAGTAATTGACAGCAAATAAAATGTCTTGTTACACTAGAAGTCTTAAAATACTGTTCAGCTTTGGTTTTTGTCACTTAATGTTATGCTTGTACTTCTTTTGTATGAAGATTGCTTGAAAATGAGAAACTTCTAAACTAACTACATTACTTGGAGATACGGTTGTGTTTAGCTGTTCTTACCAAAAGAATATATTTCATTAATAGAAGGTGGAGAGACTAACTTGGCTAGTGTGGCTTTATAGACAGAGTATACGTCCAAATGCAACATCTGCTCTTGAAGCTATGTCTGAGAGCAGTGGTTTGTAATCCACTTGAACTAATTGATAGCTTCTATTCAGGAGGAGCCTTAATTGTGATTGACTTTTAAGACAGAAATTGGATTGAAATACAAATTATTTCTTCACTGAAGTAAACGTATAAACCATAAACATGCCTGCAGATGAAAAGCGGCTCACCTACCTAGAAGTGTTAGTGTTTGAAGAAAACTTTAATTTATGATAACACAGTGCATGCATGAAGAGTCACTTTTCATTGAATATCTGAATAGGGGAATCACAGTTGAACAGTTAAGTTCTGTATATATTTAGAGATGTATTTTTCTGTTGCAGGGTTACCAGCTACAAGACTTGGTACCTTCTTGGAGAACAGAGTCAATGATTTCCTAAGACGACAGAATCACCCTGAGGCAGGAGAGGTTACAGTTAGGGTGGTACATGCATCTGACAAAACTGTTGAAGTAAAGCCAGGAATGAAAGCAAGGTATGTTCTTTCCATTTCTGGTTTTGCTTTCTTTTGGGGTATGAGGAAGCTATTTGAATTTACTTACATGCTGCTATTTTGAAAAATACTGTGCTATTCAAACCTCTCTACTGACCACTTCTTGACAAACAGATGCTACAGCAGCATAGTTACTTGTGATGAGTGTCATCTTTTTCATAGCAAAAAGCGGGTGCCTTGTATTTGAGTAATCTGTAAGCAATTAACTTTAAAATTGCACTAAAATTACACTTACAGTTGCCTTCATCATTGTTGCCTTTACCTAATGATGTGTGTTCTTTAATACCTAAATATGTTTGGTATTTCTCTTTATCCTCTGTAATCTGCAGGTTTGTAGACAATGGAGAGATGGCTGAGTCTTTCCCTTATCGAACAAAAGCGCTTTTTGCCTTTGAGGAGATTGATGGTGTAGACCTGTGCTTCTTTGGGATGCATGTGCAGGAGTATGGCTCAGACTGTCCTCCACCCAATCAAAGGTGAGGAGCTGCACGAAAGCCTATTTTATTTTGGTACTAACTCAGTTGGGTGAACCTTCTGAAGCTCTATATAGAGCTTCAGTGCCACATATGTGAAGACTTAGTGCTGTTAGCCTCTGGAAATAGACTAACTTCTGCAGGGAATACCTCAGAGTTGCTTCTTACTGGGGACGCTGGCTGACAGTGTTGCCTTAAGGATCAGTTGTCAGTATTCTCAAGGAAGGGATTGGATAGTTTTAGAGAGATGATAGGATATCAAAAGAAAGCTGAGTTTCTAGAGGTGGATTAGGATCAGAAGCTTTGAAGATCGTTGTTGTATTGGATGCTTCAAATGTCTAAAATAACGCAAATAAACTGGAAGAGCCACTTTGAATCTCTGCTTCTCATCATGGCTTATTTTTTTTTTTAGGCGAGTGTATATATCTTACCTCGACAGTGTTCATTTCTTCCGCCCTAAGTGCTTGAGGACTGCTGTCTATCATGAAATACTAATTGGCTATCTAGAATATGTCAAGAAACTAGGGTAAGTATTTTTTGAATGTTTTCTTCTGTGCAGTATTTGTGCTAGGTAGTTCTTACTGCAAATGTAATTACTGCAGCCTGTTGTGCAGAGTATGGTGCCAAAGTATCAACTGGTGATAAACTAACTTGGCAACAGCTGTGTGTGGTTGAAAGGGAGAAAACACGAAAAGGGATTTCAGGCTTTTCAGGAGAGGCTTATGCTTCACATATTTTAGGTGTCCAAACTAACGCAAAACTTCCTTAAGGCCAAGTACAAAAAGTGAAACTTTTTATCTGGACCATGAAATTTTGTGGGCTTCTTGATAGCGCAGTCTTTGCATAATACCACTGCTTTGATCAGGTCATTCCTTTGGGCCAGCAAGTAAGTTCTTACCCATGTTTATAAGGAGAAAGGTAAATGTGTTCTGTCTGTACTGATTAACTCTTGTGACAGCTGTGTAAGGCCACTAAGAAATCTCTCACAGAATGAGTAATTGAAATTGGGAGAAACAAAAGTTAGAAGAGGAGAATATATACGTGGTACAGCATGAAAGAGAACACAGAATAACTGAAGAAATGAGAAAGGTGGAAATTAAGGGACCCTGATTACTGAAGTAAAGGCAGTGAAGTAGACGTCAATCCATTGGCGAAAGGTATCTGGTGTAAGAGAGTTAGGGACTATGTTTAGAGTAGTTGCATGAGAACAGTTAGAGTGAGAGAGGAGGTGGGTGGTACTGTCTTGCGGACATTAATGAGATGATATATTCCTTAGTACTTCAGAAGCATGTGTTAGACTTCTTTCTGCTTTTTTTTTATTGTGTGTTTTCTAACCTGTGAATCTGTAAAATTGCTGCATGGAGTTAAGGCCTTAGTTTTACTTAATAGTGTTTTCTGTGCTAATGGGTAATATCAGGTTCTCATTTGGGGAAAACAGTATTGGTCACACAGTATCATCTCTACTTTCTCAGGCAGAAGGAATGGCAACTGCCTGCAGTTCCCAGGGTTTGACAGGGTTCTGCAGAGCAGTTTCTCAACATGGCATGGATGGTTATTTTTCTGTAACTTTAGATCTGATTATTCCTCCTACTGGAGTTCTTTTGAAAAACTAATAGGAAAGAACTGAGGAGGAGGAAGTGATCTTTGTGGTATTAGATTCTCTGCAGCTGCTACTGTTTGGATGTCATCTGTCTTCATAGTATTTAGGTTGTACTGTTTATTTCCAGATATATTTGTGAAACCGTTTAAAACTGATCCTCAAAGTTAAAGAACAGAGGATTTACCGTAGGAAAGTGAATTGTGTGTTTAAATCTGTTTTTAAAATGTTGCTAGATAAGGAAAATGACAGCACCATCTCAAGGAAAGAGAATTCTGACTCTTACTGAAATACGTAGTCTCCCTCATCTTATTAGTTAATGGGGAGGTGGCAATTGCAGGTCTCTATCAGGCCTTTATTTTTATCTAGACTGGAAATCATGCACACGTTATATAAACCACTCCACATATAGCACTGAATTTTTAAAAATCAGTGAAAGATGGTAATGCTAGTGCATGAATGAAGCCAGAATGTACACTAGAACTGAAATCTTGGAGACCTGTAATTATTGTCTATCTGGTAATGCCAGCCAGCTTTGTGGTGGCTCCATCTCGTGGCAGAGGAGAGCAAGCTCTAGTGTTAGTTCTCAGAGCTCACATGTACTTTTTTTGTCCGATGATGCTAGGTATACTACTGGACATATCTGGGCATGCCCACCTAGTGAAGGAGATGACTACATCTTCCACTGCCATCCTCCTGACCAAAAGATACCCAAACCCAAACGACTGCAAGAGTGGTACAAAAAGATGCTGGACAAATCTGTGTCAGAGCGTATTGTCCATGATTACAAGGTTTGTTAAGCGTATGTGTTTGTATTGGGGGGGATTGACCAGTCTTGTCTTTGTTTTTTCCTTGCATTATGCCTGGGTCTTAGAGTTTACTACATTAAAGTGAATTGAGCACTAAATTTTAGAATTGAAATACACCCTCTTTAAAGCATGTAGCTTCTGAAATCTTTCTAGCAAGAGATTTGAAATGATTCCTTAGAACAAACTAAATTCTTGAGGAATACTGTAAAAGAGCAAATCTCATTTCATTAATACAAAGAAAATATGTGGAATCTTTAATCACGCAGTGTTAAATAAAACTGCAGTGTTAGGCTGCTGATGCAAGCCAGAAATATGTAAAATATTTGGAATTATCAGGACTTCAGCTAGTGTCGGCAATATAGTGATTATATTGTCCCATTTGGTAAGTATGCACTTGAAGTCTAGCATGTGGTAATGGTTTATTTCTTCAGAGTGGAAATATTTGAAATGTATTTGATGAACTGTCGGTAACTGATGCAGTGTTAAATCTGCCTTAGAATGTGCTCTTACAAACTGAATTGAAATATTAAGCTTTCCTTTGATCTGCTGGTGCTTTTTTTATCACTTCTTGGAAAGGTTGCCTTTAGTTATGTAACTTGTAATAGTGGCAACCAAGTGGTTTTGCTCTTTTTCAGGATATATTTAAGCAGGCAACAGAGGATCGTCTAACAAGTGCAAAAGAGCTGCCTTACTTTGAAGGGGATTTCTGGCCTAACGTTCTAGAGGAGAGCATTAAGGAACTAGAGCAAGAGGAAGAAGAACGGAAGAGAGAAGAAAACACTAGTAATGAAAGCACGGATGTAAGAATGCTTCTGTTACTTCATGAACTAATGTAAAAGTTGTGATTATATATGGCTGCTAAAAAAGAAGGGCCTAGGCACTTCGGTTAATTGGCTTTCCCCCCTTTCTAGCTTCATTCTAATGTAAAGTTCATTTTTACATTTTAAAAATTAGAGCTGAGACTCTTCATATGGCTGTAAGCCTAACTAATTACCAAAGTCAATTAGACTGAAACAGCTGCTAATTGAATATTTTGCTGCTGAAATTTAATTGTTGTCAATGTCCATGCTGCAGCTTCAGCCTAACTTGGAAGCTTTTTCCTTAAGCTTTTGCTTTTGAATAGTGGCTAACTCTTTTCTTGCTAACTTAGGTGTTGTAATACCCATCTCAGCAGAACGTTCTGAGAAAGTAACACAGTGCTGTGATTTAGTAGTTTGCTCCATATAGTTGGGTTTTTTAGTGGAAAGCTTTAAGGCATTGAGGATCTGAAACACAAATTACTACTGAACTGTTGTCGGCAATTTCTTGCTGGCACCTTGTGCAATTTTTTTTTTTGAGAATGTGCAACAATTGCGCTTTCACATTCCACAAAGAACAGAAAAAGGTATGCTTCTGAATTCAACAATAGATTTGAAAATGAACAGGTGTGGAATTTATGCATCTGCCCATCCTTGGATTTTTCTCAGCTTCTATGGAAGAGGTGGTGAATCTAGGATAAGGATACTAGTTCTGCTCTCTCAGTAGTAGTTGTTAGTTAGCTTTGTTTAAACACTGCTGCTTCATCGCTTTATTAGATATTAGATTTTTGTGAGGATTTAGAATTAATCTTTTTCCTAAAAGACTGTTGGATCAAAAAAGTTAGGTTGAACGTTACAACTAGAATTTGTGGTTCTGCTGTGCTATTCTTTGCAATATCTCCTTTCAAAGACTTTGAATAAAAGATGTGCAAGAGTAACCTGGGATTTAGGCAACTTGGTATCAAATTTGTATTAACCAACATCTGATTTAGGAAGATACTATTTAAAGGTTTGTTTTCACTTGGCATAGCTGTATGTTCCCATGTCTCTAGTATACCAAAAAACCAGTTATGAGGAATCACCTAGCTCTGTGTATGAGGTTGGTCAGCACTTAGTTGATCCTTCCCTGCAGTTTGGCCCCAAAATCCTGTGGTGAGGGAAGCTTGCAGTATATTAGTATTTAACCTTTATTATTAAAAACAGTTTTAAATGTTTATTGACTGCATGTTTCACCTCTTGAAAATGAGGCAATAATAAACTGTATTCTCAAATGAAGGGATAGTAATTTATGTGCACTGGAAATTTCCAACTTTTTTAAGCTTAGGAAAATTTTAAGCTATTGTAAGCTTAGGAAAATTGCTTGTTTGGATAAGAATTGCTTTATTCATCATATGCTGTGGTGTTTTGAGGGGCCCTCTGAGAAGCACAGAGAGGAATAGACTGTTCATTGCTAATTGAGGATAATTGAAATTAAGCTAACCTGTATTGTTTAACTGTTGCGGGATATGACCGAAGAAAGGCGCATACTAGAAATTGCACTACTAATGCCTTTTGTACTTAGAACAACAGCTCTTCATACCAAAATCAGTTCAATACAGTCTATTAAAAAATGAAAGTAGCACCTGTCAGAGAGCTGTAACAAACTAAATCTAGGTGGATTAATTATTTCTTACCTCTGGTTAGTGCAGTATTAATTGTACTTTCCAGTTATTCTTAGTTTTGCATTGCTTTGAGAAGCCATCTGCTGA